>NC_069116.1:55441089-55676089 GCF_025612915.1 Magallana angulata | reverse complement strand
AATATTCAAAGTCTAACATGTTAATGATGGCTAACTTACCTGTGATAATGTCCTTGTTAAAGATTCAAATTAATTGATATAGAAATGTCATGACCATACCTTCATTCACTCATTAATTATAAATATTAATCAGACTCTGGAGGCTGCAAGGTCATTGGGATTGACACTATACAAGCCATGCATCAAGGAGCATGATTTAATAATGAACCAAAATTCAGAACCCGCAGAATGATTTGTGCAGTCTCCTACTGTAAATATTCAGTCTTCAAGACTCCAAAGAAGAATAAAAAAGCTTGTATTGTGGTTTAATTAAGGAGATGTCAACTTACTTGTGCTACATATGTAAATTTGATGTGGGCGCCGAAATCTTTGTCAAGCAAGGGATCACAAGGCCGTGCCCTTTAACCTCAGGCTGTCAACATTAACGTGATTACATCATGAGAAATAAGACAAAAATTAAAATTATGCTAATGCGGTCTTGGGATATTCTTGTTAAAAGCATCTGGTTTTTTGGCTGCATATTAGCTTTGAATAATTCTGTGTGAGCCAGTGTGAATCACACACAGTCGACAGAATCTTCAGGAGGTCAGAGTCGTATTGAGAAGTATTGATCAATCTGCTCCATTAGACCAGCATTTAACAATCAAATCTCTACTGATAGGCAAACACTTGAGAGATATGCATACCAAAGTACCCTTCTGAAACAGAACCTTTGAAACTTATTTTTATCAAAGGTTGTAATAAGAGATCTTTGTTTTTACACCTTGATCCTACTCTCTTATTGTATTGTTTTAAACAATGAACAGTTCCTCACTTCATATATGAGTATTTTGCATACATAACAGGTTCATTTTTATCCATTTTAGAAACATCTGGTTTTCCATTGGAATTCACAGATACATCTTTTTTTTAGTCTTTACTTCTAGTTTCTTGTATTCTAGATAAAGACAAGTTTTAATCTCTATATATAGAGTCTGTGATGTGAAGGAGATGAAAATGGTGAAACTGGTTCACTAAAATATTCCCTATTTATTCTGGACAATCAAGGAAGCTTTTAGATGCCTCTTGACTTGAAGATCAGGCAATTGGAACCTGAACGGGCACTTCACAGCAAAGCTTCCTTCCCTGTTCGTCAGCTGTCTTCATTGTTCACAGATATCTTCTCACTGGGACGCCATTGCATAATCTGGTTATCACATTAGTGCAGCGGATCAGTTACTTCCCTTGTCTCCTCAATAAGGACATAGATAAAAGTTGATGACCTTCAGATGACCTTGCAGTGGCCATGTGGGGTGTTATTAATGCCCTCTAAAGAAAAAGTCTTCATGATTACTATCTGTAAACTCATTGTCAGTACTATTTGTAACTAGGGTACTTCATTCCCTAAGTACAAAATAATAAATAAACAATATGCATTTAATACGAGTAGTCATGTGGGGAGAGGTAATAGGAATCAAATTCAATCCAACTGTTGAAACAGGTTATATGTCACAGCTAGATGTTGAGTAAATGTCAAACAATATTAAATGAGAAGTCTGTCATTTGTAATATTTACTGCTGTGTGAAAAATCCAGTCAGCAGCTATTTGAACATTTATTCAACGTACTTCATTTATAATAAATAGAAAATGTCAAAAGGATTAGACACAAATTCATTAATCTTTTCCTAATACAACAATTTGTAAAATTGAGTTAATAGACTACAGTACTACAAAGTACCGTACCATTGTTATGTAGTTTGTTTACACTAAAAACTAAAATGATCAAATTCTCACTCAAAATAAGCATGATGATATTTTGAAAGATAGGTCTAAATTATAGAAATTTTTTAAAAGTAAATTTCTACATTGATGAAGTATAGAAAGACTTGTTAAATTCTCCTTTATTTTTTATATTTCACACCAGTCATTTTGATAAGATGCATCAACTTGAAGATGATTTTATCCCACATTAAATAATACAAAAATCAACATCAGCAGCCAAGAAGAGTAGGTCCTGAGTATCCTTGTGTAGTGAGGGACAGTTCTAGACACCAGTCATTACACAGGTGATGCTTGTGGCCGTTAAACAGGTGATTTGTATTGACAATGAGGCGGCCCCTACACCCACAAAGAGTCTGGGGTAATTTGTATGTAACTGTTATATGGAGTGGACAATACTACACTGGTTTTTCTGTTCAGTGTGTTTACATAGCTTTAAAAGCTTTAAATACTAGCAGAGGCTGCCCCATTCTGCCTCGCTGTTTGTTTATAATGCTGGATATTAGAATACACCAACAAAGGGTTTTTTAAGAGTGAAAATATTTCACCTAAGTGATTGAAATGATAAACTTTTTCATTAGAGCTGGATAGAGGGAGGTAGAGATTTGTGGACTGAGTGTGTCAATCTTTTGGGCCTCTAAGATTGAGGGATCACCCCTGTGTTTTTCCCAGGTAAGTGAAGCCTATAGGGGGTAAACAAACAGGTGACAAGGTTATTAGAATTCTGATGCCCTAGACTGGAGAAGATATATATTGGTCTTTTATTGTTGTATGACTGGGTGAGAATTTGATATGTAGGGAAATCCAACTCATACCTGTTAAACATACAAAAACAGACCTGAAAATATTTCATTATTCAAAAATTGTCCCAACTCACATAAAGGGTTAAAGTAGAACCAGAATTATTCAATAAAAGGAGAAGTGATTGGTTGAATGACAACAACATTAAGGAATCCACCTGTGTAATGAGCTGACATGAAGGCTGTCTCTCTCTCTCTCTGTGTGGGATTGTTGGAGGAGTTGTGAGGAGCCATGATGAGACAGTCAGAAACAACAGGTAGAACTGATGATAAATCTACCGCCTGTCTAATTACAGGCACCTTGCAGCTGGTTCTGATATTGACCTGAGGGATAATGCCAGCTAATAAGGGGGAGGGGGAAGCTGTGGTCGGTAGGTTGTAATGTTGAAAGTACAGTGTCTTGCAGACAAGGCCTGTGAATAGCCAGAAATGAACATGTACTTTCTCACCTGTTAAGGCATACCTGTCCATTCAATGTACTCTGACCATTTAAACTGGCAGTTTATATTTTACATCTAAACAAGTCTTTAAATGCATATGAAACAGAAAAAGTCATCTTATTTTTCCCCCTCTCTTGATTGTGGAAATCAAGGATAAGTAAAAATTAAAGAAAACTAAAAAACTGTGACCTCTGGGAGGGGGTGGGGGGCTTTGACAGGGGCTGGCAGAGTTGTACACAACGCTATGATGGCATCAGACAGCTGAAGGGATACAGATGCAGTTTACCCAACCTGTCAGATCACATCAGCGCAACAGTAGATTCTGCAGAAAGGACAAGCTTGTTTTCTGCCGACTGACTTCAATGGAGGATAATTAGGGCTGACAGAAGTTATCAATAGCATATTCCATGTAATTTAAATCAGCATGACTTATCCCTCATAGTCCAAGCCTGTTGTATTCACTATCAACAAATTATTTACTGATCAGTAAGGCATGTGTGTATCAACTTTACAAAGAGAATCTCTATGACAGATAAGATTCACTCTGTAATTGTTCAATAAATTAGTTCACCGTTTCCATTAATCTGTTGGTGTGGGAAGGAACACCACTTATATAAATTTGGCAGTTCATGCTCCAAAGACCTTGCGCCTTGTTTGCGCGTCTTTAACGAGTTGTGAAACTGACAGATACGATTTTGTTTTCCCATGCTTTGTTAGGTATCACTGTGTTTTTTGCAGCAGCAGGAACAAAAACTGCTTGTGAGATCATTTCAGTGGGCCAGAAAAATGCACATTATTATATTTTTTGGTGAGATAGCCTAACATATGGTAGCTATTGGAATTGAGTCTTTTGACCTATTTAACAGAACATGCTGCTGTGTGTGAAATGACAGGCAAACTGCTTCCTATTAAACATTGAGCCGGCTCTGTGTATACTGGGGAAGACTGTTTGTCTTAAATGTTGACTTTTATTGCTGTCTTGATTATCCAGAATCATCCTTTTATACAGTGTAAGCCAAGTAATTAAATGGAGAGGAGTAAGGCACACCAATTCTTGAAATCAATTTGATGTGGATTTGATACTGTGAAAGAACTTGCATAGTTAACACCTTTTGATGACTGTAAACTTAGATCTTATTGTAAACAAGCCTCTTAACAACGAGGTTCTCATTTCTTTGTGTCTACTTGCATTAAAAATTGGTAATGCTTGTATCAGTTTATTAGTCAATGTAGTACAAGAGCACCATTAGTTTATTAGTCCATGTAGTTGTACTGCTGCAGTCAAACTGCAAATTGAACTGTAGTTACCTGTATTGTACTCAAGCTTGAGACTTATGAGTTGGCGTAATATTTTTGTAGGACTGCAACCAGGAGCGAAACCACCCTCAATTTCAACAATGATGAGTCCTGCGGCCTCCAAGCTGTCTCGGAACACTGCGACGGTGCCACCGCTGAACCAGGTTTCTCCCAGCAATGGTGTCACCTCTGTCAGTGCTAGTTCAGCCATGAGTGCAACGCGCACCGCCAGCTTCGCTGCGGCGCTTCGAAAACTTGCACATCAGGCAAAAGACCCAGGTAATCAAATGACTTAATTCGAAATGATAGCAGAGTCTTTTTAATTCTTGTATGACCCCATTGTATATCCCATTAATGATTTAATTAGTTAATGTGAATTGATTAAGTTTTCTCCAGGCAATTTTTTTAATGACAGGTCCATCAAAAATTATTAAATTCATTTCATTAATTTCTTGCATAAATGATTTTTTTTTAAAGATTTTTGTTTTTATGTGAGTAAAATGGAATGAAGGATATGTTTTGTATACAAATGGAATGAAGAATTTGTAAATATTTGTGAGTAGAATTTACATTATGATTGGAAGAAGGACTCTCATTCATGTGTTTTCCCTGTAGAGGACACAACTCCTGGTCATACTTCTCAGCCAGGCAGCTCTAGTGTCAGTCCCCGGGCGGTGACCCCCAAACGAGGACCCCCGCCCCTCGTCTACAACAGCCACTCCTCATCACTGACCTCACCACCGGTGGTTACCATAGCGCCCACTCAAGCTCATCCCACAATTCCCAGCACAGAAACAAAACAGGTATACACCATATACTTAACTCAAGAAAAGGTCCATTGGAGAAATTCAAACTCCTTCAATATGCAATTTATAGAATTATTTATCATCAGAAATTGAATAAACTGTAAAACTGTTTTTTTTTTTTCCAATAAGCTTCCTATTTTAAATGAGTTCTGTTATGACAAACTGATCTTGGTTACAAATCTTCCTTTGGTCACATGATAGAGAGATATTAGTCATTACAAGAAGCGCTGGTGACAAAGCTAGAGAATATAAACAGGGCATTATCCTGTCTATGAGAGGAATCTGACTTCAGATAATTGCTCTGAAACAGTCCTAAGCCAAAGCCAATTACCGAGTGCTGTCACTTACCACGGGCTTCGGGGCCCCACTAGTCCTCGATCCCTGATGTATAGCCTCAATTACAGGGTATTTTGTCTCTGTCATAAGACAAGAAGGTGAAGGAAAACAGATAACAACTGACAAATTATAGAGCATACATATTTACTGACTAAAATCATACAGAGCTGAAGTGCCGGGAATAACGGCTCTGAGAAACTGAAAAATGCGGAGTGACCACTTTATAAAACTCTTGTCTTTCAGTGAAAATTTTGAGATGATGCTTAAAGGATGTGGATTACTCAAAGTAGTTATATATCTTATTCATCACCTTTCACAAATAGATACATATTGTATACATGACTACTTAGTAAAAGTATATTATTTATGTTTGAATATTTCTGTACCTTTATCTTGTCTGACTTTGTAGAGTATTGAGCGCGCGCACTCAGTACAGAGCACTGCTTCCTCGATGTACGAGGCCATGAGTTTGAAACAGGAGCGAGAGCGCCCACAGTCCACTCATTCAAATCGAGACGATGATCGAAACTCACTCAAAGATCTCTCCATCTCAAGAAGGTATTAAGTGTTTCCGATTTGGTGCCTTGACCTTTTAACACTTTTGATGAACCTTTTTGACAGGTGCTTGTTTCCTTTCAGTCGTATGACCCCCCACTCTGTTCACAGTTCTTCACCGGCCGCGATGAGAGAGGACGGCCTTGGCCGAGGGTTCCAGCCTTACAGACCGGGGGATGACCTTCGACACCAGATACCCCCCACAGCCTTTGGCCTTGACCCAGCAACAGCAGCTGCCTACTCAGCTGCCTACCCTGCTGCTTTCCTCCCACCTCACCCCTTTCCCCACCCCGCTTTCAGGTATGTACATAAAAAAATAAATGTGAACAACCAGTTCTCAGGTATATACAAAATATTCACCAAATATGAAGGTAAACCTTAAACAAGGAAAGTTAGAAATGAATGAGTGACCAGATCAAGTTATTGTAAATCTCAACGTTTATTTTCAGGAACTTTAATTTTGTAATTGAAGCTGGGAAAATTATTAATTTTGATGTATGTGGGCTGTATTTAAGGACATGTTTGTATTAAGAATATTTACACCTAGTAATTTACAATATTGTACATTCAGATTATTGATCCTGCAACAGCAGACATTATGATTTGTCAAAACCACCTTTTGATTTATAAAGTGACTATGATTTTTCTACCTTTGTAGGTTTGATGACCCCCTGCTGTTGGAGCGGTACAGGATGTTGCAGCCCCCGTACCTGCCCTTTGCACCCCCGGGGATGCTACACCCGACGGGGGTCCACCCCTTGCTAGCCTCTGGGAGGTACCCCCCTGAATTATTACACCAGCAGTATCCCTTTGCTTCCTCTGCTTCCCGGTTGCAAGATCACATATCCTCCTCCCTGTCTGAAAGGTCAGTTTCACCATTTGTCACCTCTAATGGTCGTGTTTTACTTACTTTGATACAGTGAAAGGAAATTTTTATTGCTTGCTTTATATGGTTTTTGTTTGGTCGTTTGGCCTAATGAAACATCAGTAACCTTGTTTAGGATACTGCCAGTTCTCCGAATCTACCTTGTTTACAATACAATGAAATCATCAATGAAATTCCTTCTATTTTAATGATTCATAATTACAATGCAAAATTATGGAAAATGTCAACAGTTGTTTTATTTTTGTCAGACAAAGACTAGAGGAAGAAAGATTCAGAGAACTAGAAAGAGATAAAGAAAGAGAAAAGGAAATTGAGCGAGAAAGAGAGAAAGACAAAGAACTTCAGCGGGAGAAGGAAAGAAACAGGGAAAGAGAGAAAGACTATGAAAGAGATAAAGCTCATTACTACAGCCATATTTCTGAAGGATCTCGAAAAGATAGGAGTGGATCTCAGGGGAGTGGGGATCTCCATAGGTTACCAAGAGCTGAGGAACTGGGGATGTCTCGTTTTGGTTCCATCACCCAGGGAACTGCTAAAGACCTACATAACAGAAAGGACAGTCGTTCTGACAAGGGGCTGGAGCCCGAGCGGTCAGGGCGAGACGGTGAGAGGGGCAGTGTTCCCTTGCCCAGTAACTTGGAACACAGCTATAAAAGAGACGAGAAATACTCACAGCTGTTCAGCACAGGTCCAAAGGTCAGTATTCAATAAAACACGCTGAGATTGTTTGGTTAATCTTTAAACAGATGATGAATGAAGTTTTATTTTTTAAGATAATTTACATGTAAAATTAAAATATATACATTGTATTCATGAAGAAAATGAACACCTAATGATTGCATTGTTGATTTTTAAATGAAGTTAAACATATAAAAATATAATTTTAGTATTCATTTATGTTCTACCCATTCATTCACAAGTCACACTTTGTTAAAAATGTTGATTTTTGTAGATGTCTGGCGATGGACAAGATATTCGATATACTCAGCTGCATTCCTTGGACCGCAGTGCCTCCACTACCCATTCATCCACCGAGCCCAGAAACTCCAAATCAGATAGCAATTTCTTCCGACCATTTGATACCAAAAGTTTAACCAATGGATACCATTCAGGAACAACTGATGTGGAAAAATTCTCATCCAGCTTTAAAAGCCATAGTGACCAAAGAAACAAAAGTGATTCTCACAAACATAAGCACAGAGAAGATGTTCACCATTCTCATCACAAACACAACGATTCCTCCAGCTCAAACGACCATAAACTCAGACAGGACAAGGCACGTCTTGGGAGACACGAGGACAGTAAAAAGGGCAACCACTCTGTGCATTCTCACTCTATTTCATCGTCGTTGAATCATCAACACAGTCATAAACTCAGCAAATCAACAAATCATTCATCACATTCTCATCGAGAATCTCAGAAAGCCCTCCGTAGTCGTTTGGACTTGGAAGAGCAGAGGCTGAAGAAGAAGAGGGCTCTGGACCCTTACTACACAGACAGCGATGAGGAGGAGGATGCTGAAGAGTTAGAAAAAGGAAGACTACTCTTGATCACCAGCGGCCCATCTCTGCCGGTGGATGAAAACCCTGAGAAAATGAGTTTTCTGGAAACAATTGGTCTGACATCACTTAGAGTCAAAAAAGGTAAACCTGGAGGATATAATTTGCAACACAGTATTTGTGAAATTTATGATACTGTGTTTATGACTACAAAATTTTCTTTTAAAGGAACTTGGGAAGGAAACTGCCAAGAATTTTACTATTTACAAAAAGATTGGTTTTGTATTACGAAAATTATTGACCTCAAAATGATCCACTTGTTCTAAACATTCTCTCTTGATCCCAATTCTTTTGAAACTCTTCAAGAAAAGATAAACTATGTTTTGTGATTGCCTGTGTATAAAAAATAATTATATTTCAAGAAGTAAAATAGAATACATGGGTTCTTTCAGAGCTTGATTTTGAGAGGCTGAGGAGTCGGCGTCGATTGCACCACGAGCGCAGCGTGTCCCCGGTACAGCTGGAGAGTGGGGAATCCGACCAAGGTGAGATCAGCAATCTGTCTACCCCTCCCCGGTCTGTTTCGGAGCAGATGTGTCAGGACCAAGACTTCCCAGAGAAATGCTCTTTTCTTAACAGCTTCCACCTGTCTGTTGTGGACAAAAATAAGAAAAAAGGTACTTAATGGAAATTTCATCCTGATTGTCACACCCAAGTCCTCACATTGAACCCAAAATATGTGAATATTTTTACTCGCACACAATTTTATTGAAATTCTCATTTTTGTTAACATTCTCTTTGATTCTCTTTCAGAATTGGAGCAGATCAAACATGTTTGTGAGGAGGAAAGGAAACGAAGGCTGTCAGAAGATTCTCAGACAGGTACAATTGTTAGATTGTCCACAGTGTAGTATGTTACATGCATTTCATTTTTCATAGCGGTTATAAGTAGCCATTGTTTTATCATTTCAGGATCAAAGAAAAGAAGGATGAGCTTGACAGATTCTGCATATAAGAATCGTGTGAAGGGAAAGAAAATGGAGTCAAAGACATTAGGCTATGGTCTAATGTCAAAAACTCCAAATAAGGATGCTTGTCGAGAATTCGCTGAAGAATTCCACCAATCTGTTCTCCTGTCCACACAGCGGAAAGCTTTGCATCGAGGTACATATTCCCTATCATTAAGGTGAATATCTTTTTCATGATATTACAGAGAAATATATATTTTATCTCTACATGTGTTTGATCTTCTTAGAAATGAAAATGGGAAGTTTGGAATGTCTATCTGGAGGGAGTGATGCTGGCGATGGGGAACAGCCAGTTCCACGCTGGCCAGGACTTAGCTCTGTCATCCAGTCCTACCAGAATTATCTCTCAGGTCAGATCAATGTTAAAATTTTAAATCTTATTCATCAAATTTCCTCATCAGCAAAATAAACCTTGAATTTAACTAGCCCAGTATATTCAATGTTTTAAATTTTAATTTCTATCATGTACCTGGTATGCAACAATTTTTTTTTTAATAGAACAAATTACAGAGAAGAAAGTTTTGCAAGAAAAGTACAAGTTGCTTCAAACCCAGAACAGTCATTTGCTGATTACTGCCAAGTCCCTGCAGCAGAGAGAGTCTGTAAGTTAACATTAACAGTTAGCAATGATAACAGTAACTTAACAATTAAAGGTGAGAGTCTGTAAGTTAACATTAACAGTAACTTAACAATTAAAGGTGGGAGTCTGTAAGTTAACATTAACAGTAACATAACAATTAAAGGTGAGAGTCTGTAAGTTAACATTAACAGTAACTTAACAATTAAAGGTGGGAGTCTGTAAGTTAACATTAACAGTAACATAACAATTAAAGGTGAGAGTCTGTAAGTTAACATTAACAGTAACTTAACAATTAAAGGTGAGAGTCTGTAAGTTAACATTAACAGTAACTTAACAATTAAAGGTGAGAGTCATAAGTTAACATTAACAGTAACTTAACAATTAAAGGTGAGAGTCTGTAAGTTAACATTAACAGTTACTTAACAATTAAAGGTGAGAGTCTGTAAGTTAACATTAACAGTAACTTAACAATTAAAGGTGAGAGTCGGTAAGTTAACATTAACAGTTAGCAAGGATAATAGTTACTAAACAAGTAGAGGTGAGAATGGTCATGTGACAAAAAGAGGGGACAACATTTAACCAACCAACAGGGTTATACAAGGGAAGAATGGGCCTTAGGGGCTATACAATTTAGACAAATTCTCTTCTGATCTCAGTCTCACTATCTTGTCCAGTTTTATGGACCCAGTGTCAGATTGTTGGTTTTTTGATTCATTTAAATGTACTCCCACCTGGCATTCCAAACAAAAACAAGGTTGTATACAGAACATAAATTTGAATTTTCTTCTGTTTACAGGAGATGCTCAATTCAAAGAAGGAAATGAACGAGAAAAGAGTGGAAACTCAAAGTGCAATAGACAAACTGAAAAGGTGCCTGAAGGATCTACACTAGTGATCTCTTGCAGCGAGGGACTCGTTACTGATCTCGTGGAACGTGGTCAGGGAGGAATTCTGGGACTGCATCAAATTGAAAAATACTGTAGTGATGAATAAAAGAATTGGATGGCCAAAATGTGACTTAAGCCATTGTGTAGGGGAAAAAAGTGCTGGTACTCAAAATATGACGGGATTTCTTTATGTGGAGAATTGATGCGCTGACAAGGAAACGTCATTGTTTCTGTTAGTGACAGCAGAACTCAGACATCTCTCTGTACTGCATACAATGTTTTTATTTATTTGTTTTTTTATGACATATATTAATCAGTTTTTGTGATTATGTAGCATTGTACTCAAAGATTTCTACATGACCTTCTTGGTCGCATTTCCTTTTATAGAATATTATACCGGTATGCTATTTTTTGAAAATGTCTCTAAGTTGTCCTTTTTATTTTATAGCTTTTCTATCTTCTTCAACAGAAGAGTCTGTATTCTCATCATGGCAAAATTTTGTGTATTAATTTCTATTATGGAATAGATTGCAGTGGCAAGAATGCATTTTTACTGCTGATATGACCAATAGTGCTGATCTTAGTCATGGTTTGTAAAATGCTGTAACTTTACATACAGTGCTGTACAGAAGAAATTCACTTAAATTTATGGGCATTTCTTTAAAAAAATATTTTACCTCACTGACAATCAGAAGTGAATATAAAGAAAGATTCCATAATATAAAAATTTAACCTGCGAAATATGTTACTAAAATCTATTCAACTGAGTGAAATTTAACCATGTTTTTGAATTACTGAGAGTTTATTGTAGGGGATACAATATAATAATGATCTGTTTTTACTGCTGGGTTTATTTTAAGAACGCTGATTACCGAGATGTACTGAGAATGAGGCTTTCTAGTAAAATCTCTGTCAATCGCGTTAATTTTTGCTTAACATTGGGTGTAATCATCAGTTAGTTTTTAATTCTCACTTGTTCATGCTCATGCCACCATATATATATATACCAACAAATGTATTTACTATTAAGAGTGAACAAAAAAATAAAAATCAAAGAAAATGTAGGTTTTGTCTATGTTTCTTTAATAAATATTATGTTTTTTGTGGCATAAAATACAGTATAGGCAAGTATCAATGTGTTTTTCCTCTGGCTTTTAATATTAAAAAAAAAATTCAGTACTCGTACTGGACCAGAACACATTTCTGATGCGTTTGATGGAAAATTTACACAAGAATGGTAACTGGAATGCAGACCAAATGGAATGAAAATTATGTGCAACCTGTAATCTGGAAGTGGTCGACAAGATTTCACATGACAAAATACATTATTAGTACAATTATTTTCCCGCTTTTTAAGGTGGTATGGGACATCTGTCCATACTAATGTGGATTAAAGTACATTTAGCATACTTTCATCAAGTTAAGTTTTTTCAAATTTAACCATATTTAATTTTTAAAAATGTTATAAAAATCTTTGGAAAGGTGAAAATTTTAAAATCTTCATCGGGATTTGAACCGTAACTTACAGATTGTAGTGAATCTTCTAACCCACTGTGCTACGCTTTTAGATGACAAGTTTGGAAAAGAAACTATGAAATAAACTCAATTTCATTATTTCGATAAATAGAATGTCACAACATGGAGGTGTCTATTCCACCTTAAGCAACAATACCATGAGTACCCGTAGCTTTGTTTGATGTAGATACAAAAAATATAGGTACCCAACTATAAAAATATTCTTTTTACAGCAAGAAAATTTCCTGTATTGTAACTATTATTATAGTCAAGAGGAATTTCTAATTTGGATATTTACAATCCGAAAGTCCCACAATACAATACACCAGGCAGAGAAAATTTAAATCTATTATTACTTGTTGGGGAACACACACTGATATTGGTTAGAAGTTCAGTCTAGTTAAAGCCAGTCTTTCTTAATGTGAAATAAAGTGAAAAGGTAGGGTCTGGTTTTATTTGGACTGGTTATGTGAGCACTTTTTTCATACAACTCGGAATATGGGCATTTCCTGCAAAAAATAAATCGGATACTGGCACCCAAGGGGGTAGCGATAAATGTTTGCCACAACAAATGTAGTTTTAATCCATCAAATGATACACAAAGGGAAGCAATCCTTACAGTGCCACTATATAATCAGAAGCTTTATCAAGACTTCATAAAGAAGAAACAACACATCTTATAAAAATAAATAATTTATTATTCCTGAGTTGATTGAATTCTTCCATTATTATTAGATCGTAAAACATGCATTTGATCTAAGGCTTTTGTAAGGAAGGGCCGCACAGTATTCAGTTCCATCAATGTCAAAAAGTTCAGCTGAAATGTAAAACAAGTATTTAATAAAACATCAAATATTGCATACCAGTAATAATGTACATGAGTACAGAAAGAAGAAAAGAACAGGCTAAGGGTTGTCTATCATTCAACAAGGAATTACATGTGAGGCATACTCTTGATCAGGTAAGAAATGAATCTAAAATCAGTTTACGTCCATGTTTTACATCAGTGATTTAAGACAATAGAATATTGATCACACCTTAGCGTGTGTGGCATCACTCTTCACAAAAGTATCAATACTGCTTCGTAGTTTGGCGATCCTTAAATCCCAGATATCCTTCACAAGAGTCCGAATTTCATCGGCATGAGGGATGTCATCTGTGGCACTGAAATGTATCCCAATAACTTGAATTAGGCAGTTAACCAAGACTGCAGCAAAAATCACACAAAATAACTAAATAATGATAAAGATTTACACTAATATTTACAGCTAAAACTGTTTTCCTACAACAGTCTTCAGAAAATGAAAATTCTAACTTGTATGTGAAAATATATACCGGTACATGTCATTTTAGTAACATCAAGATGCCTTGCTTGAATAGAAATAAAGTACAGGTAATTTTTTAAAACAAAAATTGATATTAGATCATGAAAGTTTTTTTTTAGCATTGTCAGTAAAATAATGTGAAGATATAATTTTCTTCTTGAAAAGAGGTATAGCGCCTTTTCCCATTATTTCGCCTACACCTGTGTTTGGAAGGAAAGTACCTGTTACTAAAAATAGCTTCAGGTACCTATATGTCGCAATATGATTTTCGAAACCTGGATACACTGTACTGATTTTATAATGGTGTCTGTAACAACTGATTTGTCATTAATTTGGGAAACTCTGTGTATAACAGTAGTTGATATTCTGAACCGTGATAAGTTCAAGCAAAATGCAATGGATCTAAGAATAAATAGAGTACATGTAAAGTGTTAATGAAGAGATCTATATATTGGGTATGCTCATACTCAGTCTGAATTAAACAAGATCTAGATAATTAACAAAACCCCAGAAGAATAGATACATGTAACTTTACCTCTCTACTCTGTTCATGTTTCAATTTAAGTGAAAAAAAATTACTACTTAGGGGATTCGATCCAGCGACAACAAAATCAAAAATACCTCCGCGTTACCAATAGGCCATGCATCTAACTTTTTCAGCAGATGCATGTTTAATATATATGGCTATAGACATGATTGTAATAAAAAAGACACTACATGTAATTGAAATATTTTTTAATTTTCAGTACCAAGACCACGTTAAACCAAAACTAATTCAATGTATACGTGTACTACAATACCTGTAGAATATAATTTTGATCGGATGTCTTTGGTTTAGAGTGGTTCAAATAGTCAAATATCCAATTATTTATTGTATACTAACTACTTCCCTATATATCCCTAACAAAACCTGAATATTTTAATGATGTCGTGTAAGATAATTAAGACTCTTAGAGCATGGTGATTGTGTAATTTGCGTTTCTTTGGTTATATTTAAACTTAATATTGTATAAAATTGAAAATGTCTGATGTTTGCAAAAGGCTATATTTGAGGCCAAATCGTATATTAAGTGTGCCTTCAATTTCTGATAGTAACGTGTATTTATTTGTGAGTAAATGAAGTACAAGCCACTATACTGGTACATGTGGAAAAGAAACCTAGCACAAACTTACATGTATGAGAAGTACACATCTACTGAAATGCTGAGAGCATAAAGCTCAAAAGTTAATGTACTATCATTAAATGAGATTTCAAAATAATATTTTAAA
Organism: Magallana angulata; assembly: GCF_025612915.1. Classification (NCBI taxonomy): domain Eukaryota; kingdom Metazoa; phylum Mollusca; class Bivalvia; order Ostreida; family Ostreidae; genus Magallana; species Magallana angulata. The sequence goes on along the minus strand of NC_069116.1, from coordinate 55,661,108 downwards.
TATGGAAATAATAATTAATAACAATATAATATTCCTAATTTAATAAGCAAGAACAGGCACTTGAGGTCAGTTTTGTAAAATTAAAGCTTGATATTTCTCAGAAGAAAGTCTTTTTACATACTGGGTAATCAGTAAAAATCAAATTTAAAATTTATAGTCATTACTTTCCTCAAAATAATGCATTCTATAGAAGAAATATTGGCATTCACCAATAGAATATCAATTATATCATATAAGTAAATTTTCTGTGATTTATTTATTATTCGTAATACGGTAATGAAAAGGGGGCTTTTCATTTTGACAGATAATAATATACCAGTAGGGACACGGGCAGGTGCATTAAAAAAAGAATATGCTATCTGCTTCCAACCTTTTCAGTAACAGCTGGGTAACTTCAATGTAATGGTCACATGGCATTTTTGTGAAAAATTTAGAATCTGTTTCTTCTTGTTTCTTGTCCTGGAGGCGGTCTAAAAGGAAAAACAAGACATTAAGCAGACACATAAAATGAAAGAAACTTGACAAAGAATAAAAGTATAGGCCTTACAATGCAATCATAACCTGAAAACATATATTCATATTAAACATACTTGTATGTTATTATAATTACTCACAAATGATATAAATATTCTATTGTAATGTAAATGCCTTTATGTGGTAAGTGATTTTGTCTATTAGTGTAATGTGTGCCTTCAATTTCTGATAGTAACCTGTATTTATTTATCATTTTTTATCTATAACTAATTGTAACAGTTATATGATGTGTCTTTTTTGTGAGTTTCCATTATGTGGTGTGGACTGGTCTGTGGTGTCACTTAATTTGGTGTACCAGTGTCATATAATATTTTGAACCCCACGATATATTGAACTCGGGTTCAAAATATTGCTGCGATATATTGAACCCCCCCATTAAATATTGAACCCCGGGTTCAAAATATTATGGCTGCGATATTTTGAAACCCCCTCTAATTTTCATTGCTATTGGAGAGGGGGTTCAAAATATTATGGGGTTTCTTGCTTATTGTGAACAAGCTGTATACAGGTTATGTTTGCCCATTTTTTTTCTTGCCCTTCTACACTTGCAAACGGTTTCTCCTAGTCTTGAATGCGCTCAGACACAGTTGTGTTAAAAGAGAGAAAAAGAGATAATTTGAGACATTGGAATTCACCAAGTATTAAATTCCCTTACTGACAATTCGAGAGCGAGTGGGGCAAAAATAAAACAGGGGGCAAATACTTCCCTCTACACAGAATTTTTCAAATTAACCCCTTCCCTTGTTATTGGCTTGTACTTTTTGGTGTGTATCTATACCCTTTTATTGTAAAGAGTGTGCAGTGTTTGTGCCTCTTTCTCTGCTAGGTATATGACCCCACCCCAAGTTCGTGACTATGCCTATGACACTATAATACTGACCAATATCCATCCACTCAGGAGGGACTATTCTACACTTTTGTCCTTGCTTTAGGTTCACAGCCATCCATAATGGAACCTGCACAGGTAAACCAGGTGTTAAAGGTCCAATGTCTCCCTGCAAACAGATAGACCTGGTGTTAATAAAGATATGTCTCCCTACATTTTTTTTTGTGCACTTTAATTTGCATTGCTTTTATTATGGGAGGCACTGTAGCTCACGGGTCTTTTTCAGACCAGGAGTTACAGACCTGAAGCTAAGCTTTATCAAGCTATTCTGAATGGCTTAATAAATCTACATGCAGATATAACTTATTCAACTGTTCAAGCTACACAGCTATAAATCAAGAGATTGTAATGAACCTTATTAACACACTGACATCTCCCTACAAACAACAGACATTCTTGGCTATCAATCCATTCAACAATGTTCAATTTTTTAAGATATCAGTAGCAGGATTATAGCCTGAGGTTACGATTTGATTCTGGTATTTTGATTTTGATATGTATTGTAATTTTATTTTAAACTTTAAATTGAAAATACAAAACCTATCACTTACCCCTATCAGATAAATTTTATCTAATGCAAAATTTGGAACGACTGTGACAAATTCCTTCTCTGCCAAAAACTCTACTTCTGATGGATCCATGTATATTATTGTTTATTTTTAGCAGGAAGTTAAATTTCGCGGGAAATAAAATGTCAAGGTCAAAGATTCTTGGTTATCTGCGCGTTTATGATAAACAAACATTTGCCTAAAACTTCAAAAACGTATTCGATGTCGGCCTGCAGAAACTAATCATGGCAGCCCACTTTCTAAAATTGAAACATTTACGCTGTTTAAGACATGGCAAACACCACTCTGCTATCAATCAGGTATTTATTTCATTCAATAATTATACCAATTCATTTTATTAGTTAGAGGTAATAAGAGCAATGATTTTTGACGTTCTTAGTATTGAAAATGAATGTCTTGTCTTGCCCTTCAAGATATGTTTTCACTTTTTAACATGTTGACTGTTATTTTTAAATAGAAATTCGGAATTAAGTTTCACACGGATTAATCTATGTATGATTGGCATTGGATGGTAGGGAAATTGATCAAGTACTTTAGTACTTTTATTTTCGGTTTACTCTTTACCAAGTTTGTATAGAAATTTCTATTAAAATAATGCATTTATCTTTCTGAAAAGAGGGAAAATAAATAAAGATTGCAACTTGTAATTTATCTAAAATTCACACTGTATAATTGTTGTTCAAAATGAAAGGTTAAGTAGGCACATTATGCCCAATTTTGTAATAAATGATATCAATATTATATTATGTAGCTCAGCAAATCAATATCTTTTTCTTGAACAGCAAATGTTCAGTGCAATGTTAAAAAGTGAACACAGTTATCTCAATTAATATGTGAATTGTTTATAACAAATAGAACCTTCAATATTCTTAGACAGTGTTTGTTTCAATGGTATTTTGCTGAATGTAAATTAATTTTTAAATTACCGTTATTCCATTCTAGATGGTTACAGAAAATGTGCCTTTTGTCAGTGTGATAACAAAATCACAATATGTATCAATGAGCACAAGTAGTAAGACCAAAGAAATTGAGAAATCAAAGGCAGCTGACAGCAAGGGAGAGACAAAAGGAGCTGTGACAAAAGTGGAACAGGAACCCAGTGAGATAGATTTGTACAGGTGAATTTTTTTTTAATTTTAAACATATTTTATTGGGTAATCAAATGGATTGGGCAACAGGCAAAGCCTATATAAACCCTCTCCAAAATACAAAGTCAAGAAGTGGTGTTATAAAATAATCATAGAATATAGTATATAGTATGTAGTATAATTTACCAGTTTACAGAGTGATATATTATTGATATATTTGTATACAAGACAAAGGATAATTGGATAATAAATGATAATCTTGACTTTTGTCATATGATGATAAATTAACTTGTTGTTTAACATATACACAACTGTACACGAACACATTCATTCCTACATTTATAAACCCATCACCTCATTCATTCATACCGACAGACAGACATAGAATATTGGAGTCATGATCCAGCCCATTTGAAAAAAAAAAAAAAAAAAAAAAAAAATTCAAAAACGCTTAGAAGCTATAATATAACTATGAACATAAGAAACAATTTTACAATTTAAGTTGTATGAAAATTCAGAACTACCATAAAGAATATAGTTAATATGAAAAGGGACACTAATATCATTAAATTGATTAAAAAGTTTAACTCTTTGTTGAGTGTATCTTGGACACTCAAGAAAAAAATGTATATTACCTTCAGATTCAGACCCACAGTTTGTACATTGACTATCAGCAATTAAAAAATCCTTAAATAAATGAGCATTTAAATTGCTAGCTTTATTCCGTAATTGACATAAAATAATATTTTCTTTCCTATTGCCAAAGCTGTAGTGTTTGCATGTTTTGGGTATATTTTGGTTTTTGAGTTTTGACTTAAAAATAGACAAAGATGATGAATGTTTTATTTCTGCATCAAGATTATTCCATAATTTGATTGTAGACGGAATAAAGCTATTGTAATAAGAAGTAGTCCGACATAGTGGCAGAGAGTAAAAATTGCCATTAGACCTAAGATTATATGCATGTTCAGTTGGAAAGTATGGTTGAATTAAGTCTAACAAGTACTGAAAAGAATAAGCTTATGGTTATCCCTTCGAGAATGAAGGGTTTCCCAACCAAGTTCGCTATATAAAATACTTCTAGATGAGTTAACTCTCAACCCTGTTATTATTCTGGCTGCTTCTATTTGCACTTTTTCAAGCAATTCAGAGTTTTCTTTGGTACAGTTTCCCCACACAACATCACCATATTCCAGTATAGGTCTGATAAAAGCCATGTAAACAAAATCACAATATGTATCAATGAGCACAAGTAGTAAGACCAAAGAAATTGAGAAATCAAAGGCAGCTGACAGCAAGGGAGAGACAAAAGGAGCTGTGACAAAAGTGGAACAGGAACCCAGTGAGATAGATTTGTACAGGTGAAGTATCTCAGTTATCTGTCATGAGAGATTTGTATAGGTATCTTGGTTATCTATCACGAGATGTACAGGCAAGGTTTCTCAGTTGTCTATCATGAGATAGATTTGTACAGGTGAGGTATCTCAGTTATCTGTCATGAGAGATTTGTATGAGGTATCTCAGTTATCTGTCATGAGATAGATTTGTACATTGAGCATCAGGTATTGATTTTGTTGTTGTATAAAACAAAAAAAAGCATTAATAGGGATATAATGATTTTAAAAAGGTAATGAGTTAGCAAGAGTATAACCATATTATACTCATTTCACCTTTTCTTATTTCAACTTGAATTTGAAGAATGAGAATCAATATCAAGATATATATTAACCTTTTTACAAGTGAAAGAAGGAAAGTATTGAAAAAGAGTTGCACTTGTAAAATATTACAATGATTATTATAAAATGGCATATTAAAGAACAATTTTCAATAATTTTCTTCCAAGCATGAAATAAAGTGAATGTAGTTGTCACTTATGTCAGTGAATTATGGATTTTATATACTGTATCAAACAGTCTGGTATTACTGGTATGTCTTTGTTAAATGTTATGTTCTCTGTGATCAGATAACAGTATGATTCATCTGTTATGCGCTTTTGACAGGGAGAAGTACATTCCTATCACCAGACGGACCCTGATCCGGAGGATCATTGAGGAGAGGGACCTCCTGACCCCTCTTGAGCAGCGCAAGTTTGACGAGTTTGCTGTGGCCCTGGACTCGGCCATCGTTCAGGAATACCATGGTGTCCTCAATGATCTCAAGGTAGGAGAGTCAGTCAGGGACATAAAGAGGACAAATCTGGATAGAATCCCTGATGTATCCTAGCTATCCTAGCTCTTATACATGGTGAAGGGGCAAAGATCATTGAATGTAGTTGATCAGCAGCTGAATGTTTAGTTTTCAAATTTTCAAAGTCTGTCAGATAAATCAAAACTTCAAATACTTAAAGGCAATTATTCTACCTCACATGTGTGCAAAATCCCATTACTCAGCTTTTAATTTTAGCAGTTAAAGGAATGATGTAATAATACTTCTTTCCAGACCCTATTTGACCCAGTTAATCCAGATAAAGACACCTTGCCATCTCAAAGGTTTTCCAGAACTGAAAGGCTGGACAATGAATTTTGGCTCCTACAGAAGCTTGAAGATGTTATGGAGAAGGCCAATTTTTACAAGCTCTCAGATGACACAGTGCATAAAGCTCTACGAGAGCACACAACTCAAGGCATCAGGGTAAAAAAAAATTCAAGTTTTGTAAAACATTAATTGAATGATTTCTTTTACAGTTAAGTTGCTTTAACCAAGATTAGCAATGACTTTTAAAAACAAATATCAATCATGTATTTTTTGTTCACAAATACCGGTAATGAACTGTATAGAAAAATCAAATATACATGTACCAGTATATGCAATGTGTATAAATAAATGGAAATACATATAATTTAAGTATACGCCGAGATAACGATAAGTTCTGTTGAATAATATACATCTGTTTGCTTAGAAACAATTTTAGGTTTACAATTAAGACAACTGATACTAGATCATGTATTGCTGTTACAGGTGAAAGTAGACAAAAACGACTACAATATCTTAAGCATGTGGATCCTGGGGAAGGAAGAAGTAGATGTTAGTCTGCCCTGGTACCAAACTTTGTTCTCCAAGAAAAAAAGTCAACCAAAGTCAGTACCCAAACCAGACTACCTCAAAAGAGTGGTGGTCATCTGTCGACTCAAGGGGGACCCCAAAATCATGCTCAAGTGTTTCAAGGAGATCCCTGCCAAGTCTCTAGAGATGCTCCTCCCTTCAGGGCGGACAGGCATGACTGTGAGGAACAAACTTTTATTGGCCGGGTCCACTGCTGCTGGGGTCTTCACCATTGTGGGAGAGGTCACGTTATTCCTAGCCTATAGTAAATTATATTTCATGAATCTTGTGCTCCCGACTGTGTTAACTTCACTACTCACAGGAACTGCAGTGCTATTTAACTACACCAGCAAAAGCAAGAAGTACTTAGAGGACCTGCATAGGATTTCGTATTTTAAGACTGTCGCTAACAATCGTGGCTTTTTGGCTCTGATGGTGGACAGAGCGCAGGATGAAACATTCAAGGAGGCCCTGATAGTGTACATGTGTATTCTGTCCCACAGACCCCCTGGGGCCAGACAGGAGGACACGGGCTACTACCAGATGGTCATCGCTGAACTAGGTAAGCAAGAGTTGTACTTCTTACCATATAACCATGCATGTACCCCAACTGTAAATGTTAACTACCACATGTAAATGAAATGCTGTCAATAACTATCAACAGCCAATTAATCTTAAAAAAGTTTATCAAAACACTTCCTGTCTTTCAAGAGTGACTCAAAGACTTTATAACGTATCAGATTATTTACCGACATTGTAGTAACATGTTCATGCCTGTATTTTCCAGGTGGAGCAACTGAAGATGTGATAAACAAATGGGCAGAAGACTGGGTTTCCAAGGTTACAGGGGTTCGAGTAGAGTTTGATTCATCTGAAGCTGTGCAGCTCCTGAGAAATCTGGGAATTCTTAGAGAACACAAAGATAAACTCTCTGTTTTACCACTAGATGCAGCCATTAAAAATCTTCCACGGCAGCCATTTTCTGTCATTGTACGAGCCAATGAGGTGGCTCTAAATGAAGGATTGGACAGGGATGAATTTTTGGAATCACAAAAACAGTACAAACAAGAGGATTTAAGGTCCAAAAAGTATGGCTGGTTTTCTCGTTTCTTATAATGCCCTTACTCAGTGGAAGAAATAACTACACTGCGTCTGTATGATACAGTGTACCTTAAATTCCCAATTAATCTTAGTCAAGTATGTGTAAAAAAACAAGGTTATTACTAAATATTTAAGAGATATGTATTGTTTTACATAAGAAAACTTAAATTATTGATGCAATTAAAAAGCAAAAAACAAAGACATAATAATGATCCTTTTTGTATGTGCTGACTTGTGAAACATTTGACTAGGGTGATAAAATCAGACATTTAAGTTGACATATCAGTACCAACCATGAGAGAATGAAAGGGGTTGATAAGAAATACAGTATTATTACATCTACCTGCATTGTGACATTGGCAGATATACCTGAATGATGCTGAATATTATAAACTGGTGATGCAGAAAATATGGTAGATTGAAGCATTCATTTTCGAACAAATTTTCATGCAGATCTAAGTCCTAACCATTACAACTGTGATAAAAAAAACTTTTACAATGGAATTAGTGTATCTGTAGATACAAGTAATAATTTCTTTAATCCAATTATTGGATGAAGTGATATGCATGCATGTAAGTGTAAATACAAAAGATTCTTATAAATTTCATTATCCTGGTATACAACTCCGCTATCATATGAATATTTTCTGTAATTCCTGGTGTGTAAAGGCATGTACATTCAAGATTCAATAACAACTGTTATCAGATTTTTCACTCTGAAAACAGATCATATCTCATTATGTGTAATAAAAGCAGTACTTTACATTGTCTTGGCTATCCTCAGCTGAAATATGAGATCACTAGACCAAGTCTACATCTAAACACAACTCTTCATTTATGAGACCTTCTTAAGATTGTGATAATTATCACAACATATCCTCAAACTGCTTAACCATTATAAACTGACAAGGGCATGTAGGATTCATGTATTTACAAAGTGTAAAACTGATGAAAAAACTTGAAGTTGGAATTCTACTCCAACCTACCAATACGTTGTACATGTGTACCACAAATGCATGTTAGTGTGTGATTATGATAAGAAATAAAGTGGCTGTAGAAGTTTACATGTGCTGAATTTTATGATTGGTGCATTTTGTTATGATTTAATTATTATAAATAAAAGCTTGTTGGGATCTGCTATTGATTGTAATGAATTGTAATATTTGCCATTTTGTTTATCTTTATAATGTTATACTGTGATTAAATGAAGTACTTTCAAAGTTTTGTATATTTATTTTAATGATAATTAAATTTGGGACAGTTTGCGCTTTATAAACAACAAATTTAATTTTATTTTTCGTAAATTGTTGTAGATAAAAACAGTCATTTGACCTTTTAATTGACATCAAATTGTACAAAACTCAAAACTTAACATCAGATGGATTGATACGTTTTTGACGTTATTTTAACTGCCACATATGCAACATTCTTTATATGATACAAAATTTTTTTTTAAGCCAATCAGAAATCATGTTAGAACCAGAATTAAATTATTTAATCTTGTTTTTGAGCATATTATCCTCTTTCAGTTTAATTCACACATCATATCATGTAATTATTAAACTGCCATTATGTTAACCATTAACAGAGTAAATTTTTTATCATACTCAGGTGACTGTTTATGCCCTTAGGCCTCTTGTGTTATGAGATACACGTTTTTGTCCAAATATTAATAACTTGTGTGACACATGCAAGCTGACTGAACAAGATATCTGTGAGCCAATGCTCACTAGTGATACCCCCTCTCTGATGTGAATATGCAAAATAAGCAAAGTTGACATTTAACAGAAAGCTGGCATCCGATTGGTACAGAAATATATCCAACAATATGGCATATTGCCTATACAAATACTGTGTAAAAATTTCAAGCATCTGAAATAAATAGCTGCTGAGAAATCTTTGATGAAAATTTGTTTGAAAATTTTGGCTAAAATAAACAAAGTACTCATTTAACAGGAAGTTGACGTCCGATTGGTACAAAAATATATCCTCGGTATGGCATCCCTTAACAAACACTGTGTAAAAATTTCAAGCATCTGCGATAAATAGCTGCTGAGAAATCTTTGACGAAAATTTGTTTGAAAATTTTGGCTAAAAATAAACAAAGTCATTATTTAACAGAAAGTTGACATCCGATTGATACAAATATATATTCCACAATATGGCATGCTAAAACAAATAGTGTGTTAAAATTTCAAACATCTGCGATAAACAGTTGCTGAGAATTCTTTGACTAAAATTTGTTTGAAAATTTTTGCTAAAAATAAACAAAGTCGTCATTTAACAGGAAGTTGACGTCTGATTGATACAAAAATATATCCCACGATATGGCATGCCTATACAAATACTGTGTAAAAATTTCAAGCATCTGCAATAAACAGTTGCTGAGAATTCTTTGACAAAAATTTGTTTGAAAATTTTTGCTAAAAATAAACAAAGTCGTCATTTAACAGGAAGTTGACGTCTGATTGGTACAGAAATATATCCTACGAATGGTATGCCTATACAAATATTGTGTAAAAATTTCAAGCATCTGCGATAAATAGTTGCTGAGAAATCTTTGACGAAAATTTGTTTGAAAATTTTGGTTAAAAAATAAGCAAAGTTGTCATTAAACAGGAAGTTGATGTCCGATTGGTACAAAAATATATCCCACGATATGGCATGCCTTAACAAACACTGTGTAAAAATTTCAAGCATCTGCGATAAATAGTTGCTGAGATAAATGCGACAGAAATTTTTGTTACGGACGGACAGACGGACAGACAGACACACAAGGGTAAAACAGTATACCCCCTCTCCTTCGGAGCGGGGGTATAATTAAGGCAAAACATATTGTGGACACAACTGTATTACACGTATAACAATAAAAGTATTTTAAGAAGTGCTGAAGATTCAAAAGTACTTGATAAATGTACCGGTATATGTATACTCTGAATTAAAATAACAAACTAGAGCAAAGCTCGTTGCAAAGCAACGAGTGGGTCTTCCGTTAATGTCAGAAGTAAAGCTGGAAGTTCCTGTCAGAAGCAGAGCTCTTAAACCAACAACAAGAGTAACGAAAATAAAAAGATGAAAAAATCGAATAATTCCTGGTACGACTTAACAAAATACGAATGATTTTAAGTACGACTTAACAAAAACATTTCCGATTTCAAGAACGACTTAACAAAAAAATCCGAATGTGTTTAAGTACGACTTAACAATTATTTTTGGTACGAGTTAATTTTACTTTGAACATTACGCTATTTTTTAAACCAAGGAAGCGGAATCAAAATTTCCGGAAAAATCAATTTTTAAACCCCGATATCTCTATTATGCATCGTCCAATTTTGAAACGGCTTTCGGTGTTAGATTCAGCTAAATAAGCTCTATAAAACACATATTTGTTTTTGATTTGATTAGAAAATTCATTTTTTCGAAAAATTTGTTTCACTTCCGGTTTCGACCGGAAGTGACAAAATAATTTTTTCTGTACATTTGCCATAAGTCAATTCGCAGATTTACAACCACAGAAAATTTCAAGTCTTTATAAACAACCGTTTACGAGAAAAGTGCTGGACAAAATCACTTTTTGAAAATTTTAAAATGACGTAACTAGAAACCGGAAGTGACTTAATGACTAAAAGTTTGAAGGTTTTAAGGGACAAGAAATTAAAATAATCCCTGAAAATTTCTTGCAAATTGGTTGAATAGTTTTTGAGATATAAAGCAAAAAAGAAGTCAGAAGGAAAAACAAGAAGAATAATAATAATAAACTAGAGCAAAGCTCGTTGCAAAGCAACGAGTGGGTTTTCCGCTAATGTCGAAAGCAACCCTAGAAGTTCGTCTAAGAAGCAGAGTTCTTAATCTAGTAACAAAGAAACCTAAGTACAAAAAGATAAAAAAAACTAGAGCAAAGCTCGTTGCAAAGCAACGAGTGGGTCTTCCGTTAATGTCAGAAGTAAAGCTGGAAGTTCCTGTCAGAAGCAGAGCTCTTAAACCAACAACAAGAGTAACGAAAATAAAGATGAAAAAATCGAATTATTCCTGGTACGACTTAACAAAATACGAATGATTTTAAGTACGACTTAACAAAAACATTTCCGATTTCAAGAACGACTTAACAAAAAAATCCGAATGTGTTTAAGTACGACTTAACAATTATTTTTGGTACGAGTTAATTTTACTTTGAACATTACGCTATTCTTTAAACCAAGGAAGCGGAATCAAAATTTCCGGAAAAATCAATTTTTAAACCCCGATATCTCTGTTATGCATCGTCCAATTTTGAAACGGCTCTCAGTGTTAGATTCAGCTAAATAAGCTCTATAAAACACATATTTGTTTTTGATTTGATTAGAAAATTCATTTTTTCGAAAAATTTGTTTCACTTCCGGTTTCGACCGGAAGTGACAAAATAATTTTTTCTGTACATTTGCCATAAGTCAATTCGCAGATTTACAACCACAGAAAATTTCAAGTCTTTATAAACAACCGTTTACGAGAAAAGTGCTGGACAAAATCACTTTTTGAAAATTTTAAAAATGACGTAACTAGAAACCGGAAGTGACTTAATGACTAAAAGTTTAAAGGTTTCAAGGGACAAGAAATTAAAATAATCCCTGAAAATTTCTTGCAAATTGGTTGAATAGTTTTTGAGATATAAAGCAAAAAAGAAGTCAGAAGGAAAAACAAGAATAATAACTAGAGCAAAGCTCGTTGCAAAGCAACGACTGGGTCTTCCGTTAATATCGGAAGTAAAGCTAGAAGTTCCTGTAAGAAGCAGAGCTCCTAAACCAATAACAAAAGTAACTAAAATAAAAAGATGAAAAAAATCGAATTATTTCTGGTACGACTTAACAAAATCCGAATAATTTAGGTACGACTTAACAAAAACCTTTCCGATTTCAAGAACGACTTTACCAAAAAAAATCCAAATGTGATCAAGTACGACTTAACAATTATTTTTGGTACGAGTTAATTTCACTTTGAATATAACGCTATTTTTTAAACCAAGGACGTGGAATCAAAATTTCCGGAAAAATCAATTTTTAAACCCCTATATCTCTGTAATGCATCGTCCGATTCAAAAAAGGATTTCAGTTTTGAACTCAGCATGAAAAATACTGTAAGATACATACGTAAAAGTTTTAAAATTGAAAAACATGAAAATTTAAAAAAAATGGTTTTGCTTCCGGTTTCGACCGGAAGTGTCCGAATTGAGTTTCCAGCCTTATGTCATAAGTAAAACGATAGTTCTACCTTTTCTGTAAATCTCATAGCTTTACCTTAAATCAAAAATGAGAAAAGCTCCGGACAAAATCACTTTTTAAAACGTGAAAAACGTCAATATCTGACGAAATTGATGACGTCATCAAACAATTTTTTTATATTATAGAGATCTTTCAGATACACATTAAACCTGCAAATTTCAAAACAATCGATGGAAGCGTTTTTGAAATATTTGAGTTGGAAAAAAAATAAAAAGAATAATAATAATAAGAATAAGAAAACTAGAGCAAAGCTCGTTGCAAAGCAACGAGTGGGTCTTCCGTTAATATCGGAAGTAAAGCTGGAAGTTCCTGTATGAAGCAGAGCCCTTAAACCAATAACAAGAGTAACTAAAATAAAAAGATGAAAAAAAATCGATTTATTCCTTGTACGACTTAACAAAATACGAATGATTTTAAGTACGACTTAACAAAAACCTTTCTGATTTCAAGAACGACTTAACAAAAAAATCCGAATGTGTTCAAGTACGACTTAGCGATTATTTTTGGTACGAGTTAATCTTACTTTGAACATTACGCTATTTTTTAAACCAAGGACGCGGAATCAAAATTTCCGGAAAAATCAATTTTTAACCCCCGATATCTCTGTAATGCATCGTCCGATTTTCAAACGGATTTCAGATTCGTGTTCAGCATAACAAACTCTACAAACCTCGTAAACATTTTAAATTGAAACGAAAAATTCGAAAATTCGAAAATTTTAAAACACTTCCGGTTTGGACCGGAAGTGACGGAAACTAATTTCCAGTCTTATGTCCAAATAAAAACGATCATTGCTTCAACACAGAAAATTCCAAGTCTTTATCTTGAACCGTTTTTGAAAAACGCCCTGGACAAAATCACTTTTTTAAAATTTAAAAATTGACGTAACGTAAAAACGGAAGTAACGTTGTAGTTGAAAATTTAAGATCTTTGAGGCACAATAATGTTACATAATCCCTGAAAGTTTCATGTAAATCTGTTGAAAACTTTTTGAGATATTAAGCTTTGAAAAAGTCAGAAAAATAAAGAAAAAGAAAAATAATAATAATGAAAAAGAAACAATAGAATAACAAGAGGGTCTTCCGTTGAAAACGGAAGACCCTAAAAAAGAAACCGTAGAAAAACAAAAGGGTCTTCCGTTGGAAACGGAAGACCCTAATAAGTGTTTCTAGTACAGGTAATTCTAGACTCACATCAGTATTGCGTCCTTATGCTAATGAGCATCTGTTCTGCTCAGTTATTAAATCAGTTAATAAACAATGAATATAAATGACCATGCTGAATATTTTTAAAGAAAAATTCGCACAGATGAATTCTCAATATAATTTATTGTCATTAAAATCATGGACAATAAATATGTTTTGATAATTTACAGAAAGAATGACACGTTTCACCCAGTCTTTCTGGGATGTCAAACAAATACACAACTTCTGGAGACGACAATTTACAATCCGAATCAGTAGTTTTTGCATTTGTTGCAGTGGATGCCAGTTGAACTCTTATTTTTGTAATGGTATAAACAATTAGCTAAAATAACTCCAGACATAATCATAAAGCAGTTATATATGCACTTTATATACAAATCATACACAAAGTTCAGTTCACATGAACTTATTTACTTGTTCTTGATGTACCCTTCATGTTTGCTTTCAAACAAACAACAAACACGGCATTAACCACTGGTAAAATGAAAGACCTGAAAGTTCTGTCTGACAGATGGTGATTACAATCATGCCGTCTTTGCTCGTATGGCCGCTCTCTTTCCTGTGACGGCCTGGAATCCGGATTTAATGCTAGTGACGGAACATCTTGATCCACACGACTCACACTGGAGGAAGAAAATTCTTGTGTCTTTCTGTAGGAGAGTGTCGGGTGATCTACAGGTGTGACAAGTCACGTATTCCTCTGTAAAACAAATCAGTGGACTGTAAAGTACATGTACTGTGAACCAATCATAATATGTGTGCAATAAAAAGTCAATAATTATGTGAGCAACCCCTGCATTTTCTTTGCACTAGAATACTAAATACCTAGCTTATACTTCTAGAAATAGATATGCATGTAACAACTTCTATCTTTGCAAGTATTTGTCCTAAACTGGCCATTTGCAAATAAAAACGATGCATATCATGCTTCATTTGCATTATCTATACATGTACCTTGTAACTGTAAACATGTACATATATTTACATTTTTCAGTGTCATTGTCTGTGATAACACTACAAATGTATATCAATTTCATAATATATAGTCCAATACATTTTATCAGTGTCTATTTTGATATTTAATCATCCCCCCCAAACCGTATTTGATCACATCATAATACAGTGTACTCAAATAATGATTCTGTTTTCCTTCAATACATAATTTTGTCTCTTAGGTTTTGCCCCTCTTCTATCTTTTGAATGCACATTAAGTGCATATTTAAAGGTTTACAAAAGTTTGTTTTAATCTGACAACAATTGATATGTCAAACTTTTAAATGATGACTATTGACAATGGTTAGTGAGATGTACAGGTCAAATACAAAGTCTAAGTAATCTTACAAGAGTTAAGCTTAGATTGTTATTGAGGAGTGGTCACGGAATAAACAAGGGAATGCAACTGCTGACTCGACATAATATATGACAAAGCAATCTGTTTTATAAAAAAAAAAAATCTACTCCATAAGTTTACCTCTACATATGAATTAAGTCAATACTTACTGATATATCGCCTAAGGACATTTTCAATCTGTTTCTGGTTGTATTTTCCTTTGATAATGAGCTGGTTATTACCGTCCACAGACCCGCTATAAAGAAGAATATAAAATTGAAGTCAAAAGAACTCTTTTATACATGTACAAAATGAGGAACCACCATATATCCATCTTTTTCACACGTCACAAAACTTGCAAAAAGGGGAAATGTGTAATATTTTTTATTTGCAGCAGTAATTTGTTCAATGTGAAAAAAATTCTTATACAATGTACCAAACAATACTGCATATAATTTCTGTCTAATGAACATTTTGCAATGTAAACGTGATCACGAAAAAAGGGAAAAATTAGATCATCACAAAAATTTACAGATTTATGTTAAGTTTACCTAATAAAAAGGACAACACTAACTAAGAAAAATAGTTGCCGATGCTTACCTAGTTCCCAATTCGGCTAATAAAAATGCCAATACATGTTTGGGTTGTCGATGTAATCTGAAATTAAGTAAATTCATTAATAGAGAGAAAAAAAAGCATACCTGTACATGAACTTGTATCTGATTACTAGTATCTTTTATATGAAATGAATTGCAACTCTGGAACAAAGTGACTCTTTGCACTTTAATTACATGTACTAGCTATCATAATGATTGCCATACATTTTCAATAAAGAAAGACTTCTTATGTTTAATAAGGCTATAGGTTATCAATGTATT
This sequence comes from Magallana angulata, assembly GCF_025612915.1. Taxonomy (NCBI): domain Eukaryota; kingdom Metazoa; phylum Mollusca; class Bivalvia; order Ostreida; family Ostreidae; genus Magallana; species Magallana angulata. The sequence goes on along the minus strand of NC_069116.1, from coordinate 55,645,220 downwards.
AAGGCTATAGACTATCAATGCACACATACCGTAAACAAACTTTTATTAATGATGACCATATCAAGAGATTTACCATTGAATAAAATATTCAAAGCCATGATTTTTTTCAATGATGCTTCTTGCAGATAATCTTTAGAAAAGACATTAAAGGACTGATTTGAGGTTAGAAAACTTACATTGAGGTGCTAATTAAATTTTCTTGCAAGCAAATTGGGTATCTTTTACAGATATATGTAGTACGGTGTATGTATAAATATATATATGTAGTGCATTATTTTAAAAGTGTACACTGTAAAATAACTTTCAATTAAATTTTTTCCATTAAATGAATTCAAATACTTACAATCTACATATGTCTGAGAAGTTTGCAAATGATGACTTTCTAGTTCCAACTTTCAGCACCTGTGGAGGTCTCATGACAAATTTCTTCTTTTCTCCAGCAACCATGTCAGGATTTTTCTCTCGTATGATATCAAATACTCGTGTCAGTAACTAAGACAGAAATAAAGATTCAAGATAAATATCAATTAGAAATCTAAATTTTGGGATTACAGGTAAAGTGAAACATCAAGGATAAGCAATTTTAATTTGTTTTAACCATATTTCATTTTTTACCCTAAAAATTATAACACAACAATAGGATTAGGGGGAATGAAACTGGTTTGATGTTAGCAAAAATTCATTTTAAGAGTGATCTCTGTGTCATACGGTCTACTTCTCATTCCTAGTCCAACCTCACCTCATCGTATGTGTAGTCCCTGTCAGAGGCAAGCCACGCCTTCCCCTCGGGCACGGGCCGAGCATCATCCAGGTCCAGGTCTAGAAAAATAGAAAGAGCATGAAACTCAAACCAAGCCTTACTTTGCCAAAAAATTATTATCATACATGTATCTGAAAATCATTTCATATCTTGGTTGTGATTTAGAAACAAGTACCAGTAATTTGCAATTTTTTTGTAATTACAAGAATTTTTCTAAACAAGCAAGGTCCTTGTTAATTATTCATGTGCATATGTCAAAAATGTAAATGTTTGGAATGTCACTAAGATATGAGGAAGAAATCTTCAGGGCTAATTATATTCAACTGATTATATCATAATAACTAATATTTTGTAATATCTTTTCATTTCCCAAATCTTGGCAAGGACATCAGTACTGTACATATACACGAGCATTTTAACAGAGACTGGCAATGCATCCTGTGAAATAGGATTTGACAAACTTTCTGTCTTCAACTCTTTCTTTGATTTAATCAATGCGTTTAAATAGCAGTACCATCACTTGGCTTTTCAGAATCTTCATTTTCAATCATTGTGAAGTCCACCTTCTTTTTCTTTTTCTTCTTTAAGGGTAAAGCAAAATTCATGTCTTCCTCTACCCCTTCTGGTGCCTCTTGTTCCTCTGTTTCTGCTTTAGATTCCTGTCAATTTCACAGATTGTTTTGCATTAATATCCTGGTTTCGCATACATTTATAAATTACTACTGAAAGTTATCAACAAGTTTATATGTATGAGACAAAACTAAAATCAAATATACAATCATGTACCAGGTACATGTAGTATCATCTAAATCAGTATTCATTAGTGAGAAATAATAACAAGCATTAGAATTAATACTAGATTTTTACACATACTGGTTCTGGTAAGTTGTCTTCCAATTCATTCATATCAAATGCTTTCTTTTTCTTCTTTTTCTTTTTGATACCAAAGTCCAGTGAAAAATCTGTAAAAGGAATGCAAGGATAAAATAGTAAAAATTAACTCCAGATCAGGCTTTTTTGCATTATAAACAATAAATAAAAAAATACTGACCAAACTTGTCATATCATCCACTTAGTTTGCTAATAATCAGATGAATGGTAATGTTTGTATTACATCATTCAGATAGTACAATATGACATTAGTACAATCAAGAGGGATTTATCAATCCATAGATTATTGAAATTATCTTTATTTCACTTTTGAATGGTAACCTGATAAGTCCCTCTTGCTAGAATATCATTTAACATGAATAATCTGAAAAGCAATCATAATTTCACAGGGTGAGACAAAATTTTTTTTTTTTTAATTGGTGACCTAATGACAAAAAAATAATAATGTGGTACAAACTCTGTGGAATCATTTTTATTCATGGTAGTCAATGTTCGTGGATAGCCAACATTTTCCTGGTTGGTGGGGACGTAATTTCGTTGGTACATGTAGCAAGTAAGGAAACCCACAAACATGGATTAAAAAAACCCTATTTTTCAAAAATAATTTAAAAATGGTTCAAATCAAATTTGGAAAAAAGAAACAAATCTATTTCAAGTGAAATTTATATTTCTTTACATATTATAAATGAAATACTTGCATTATCTTATTAACAAAATTCTGTTTTAAATTAATATATTATTGATGTAACGCAGATGTCCAACGTTAAATGATTTTATAATAATCTGAGCATTTATTTGGGAGGCTTATTATTTCTAAACAAGATACCAACCAATTCTATTGTCAGAACAATAATTTAAACATTGATTGTAATTTTCTGAGGACTCTATTAAATTTGCATCACTCATTATGCCAATTTTAAACCAGGCTATTATTTACCACGGGTGTTAAGTCAAGTTGTGAAAACCTTTTAATTGAGATGATAATCAGTTTCCCCCCTTGATCATTTGTTGAGAATACTGGCCAGCTTCAACCAAATAGGGCATATTTACCAACCAAAAAACTAACATTTCCCACAAGTTGTAATTTATAACTCTAATGCATTTAGGAATTTTAATCATGAAACTTGGAAAATCTGTTGCTTTTTGCCATGAGGAATGGGTTTGATATTTGGTTCAAATTTGAGGGGAGTGATGGCTCTGCAGACAAAAAAAACCCAAAAAACAATTGGTGACCTAATGAAAAAAAAAAGGTACTGGCGTGCGACCAGTTCTCGCCGAGTACCATTTCTCGCCAGTACATTGTGACGTCATTTTTCGTATATAATTTTATGTTTTAATAAAATGACGTCACAATGTACTGGCGAGAAATGGTACTCGGCGAGAACTGGTCGCACGCCAGTACAGTTATAATATTTACCATCATCTGCTTTTTCAGAGGTTTCTGGCTCTGCTGCAGGTGCCTCCTCCTCTGGGGCTGGGGTGGGGGTCTCTGCCTCCTCTGTTCCTCCATCCAATTCAAATGGCATCTTCTTTTTCTTCTTCTTCTTTTTCATATTTGAGGGATCAAACGGTAACTGAAATTATCATAGGAATTGGTAGCTTAAATATTTGAGTAAGTATACACTGGGTTACCGTTAGGGTGGTTCACAATTTCTATCGAATAAGGAAAAGAAATTAAGACAAACTGTCCCCGTATAAAATACCAACTAATGTTGCACCATGCAGATTTTTATAAATTTAGGTACAAGCCATGGTAACTTCAGCAAGAAGGACTATACAAGTGTTTAACTATTTTGTTTAGCCCATCAAACAGAAAGTTACAACACAAAATGAATTATCATGAAAATAAAATGTGTTCACATAAATGGGCATGTAAAGGTTAAATAAATTTCATTTTCTGTAATATATTTTTTATGGAAAAAACAAGTTATCATGCAATCTTTGAATAAAATTGGTGTAAATTTTTAACTTCAAGGAACGTCGTTTAGTGATTGATATATTTACAATGCCAATGGTAAATTGAGTAAACGGCGCGGTGTGTTTGGCGTGGGAATAAACACACTTTTTTTTCTTCCTTCACGATTTTAGGTTAGTTGTTATAAGTTATAAAGGAGTGTTTTAGTTCTTAAACAAATATATTTGTTAACTGACGAAGTTTTAACTACGTTGTAGAAATAATGGAGGAGACCATCTGGTAATTTCTCAAATCTGAATTTACGTTGAACAATTATAATACATCGTCTTATATTAGGGAAATCTGCATCGTAAGACTCGATAAACCCGCCATTTTCAGCATGTGCTACTTTGATAGACATCGCCATATTGATTTCTGTTCTTACCAGCTCGTCTTCAGCCATGTTGCTTCCACAATGCCGGGTTGCATCAGATTTAAAGTATGGAGGCCTGGTCGGGACTGTAAACATTATAAAACGCAGGTACACACTTGTTGTTACTTAAATTATAGAATCAAAAGCACAACTGAAAACAGAACGTCATGTAAATAGAGACACAATTTTTAATTAACACAACAATAAATTGTTTCATCATTTTTAAATGAAACAGTTTACTATATATAGAGAGTGTCGTCAGTGTTTCCGGTATCGTCAATCTATTTTGGACGCGCAAGTTTTCTCTAAAATTACATCATTGTCCAAATTACTTGGGAAATCGGACTACAAAATCTCTTTTCGGTTTTATACATAAGTACCGTCTAAGTTATGCAGCGTTAAATGGTTAAAATTATTTAATTAAGTGACTAATAAAATTTATTTTAGGCTAAGTTAGTGCTTCAAGTAAAGTCACTAAAATTTCCAATTATGATACCACAGTATCTAAAATACTCATCGTCCGGTCTTTGATGACGTATTCATATGCTAAAATTATCTCATGACTTTGTAAAGCTTTTCTTAGCTTGGAATCCTATTGAAGGGTAATAAATAAACTTATTTGGAATCCTATTGAAGGGTAATAAATAAACGGTACGTATATTGTAATGATTATATGTGATACATTGAATTCATGGAGAAAACTATAAATAATACATATATGACGATTTAAGTGAAAATAAAGGCTTGGAAAACTTTTGAAAATATAAAAGAGACGTCGCGCACGGTGTTGGTGTTAAAATGTCCTTTCAAGGTGCGTGCACAGTACTAGTATTTGACTATTATTAAAAAAAATTGGACATATGTAATTTTATATACTGATCTGTTCGCGAATGTATTCGGACTTCAACAAAACATGTAATAAAATGTAGGATTTTTTTTTTTTATATTTTATAAATCGGTGTTAAAAACTGAAAATTTCACTAGAAATGGCATGTAGATAGGTAACACTTTTTAGGTACATATCTCAAATAAACTACATTATCTCGGTGAACTTTAATGAAATGTATCATTACGTTATGAGTGAAAATGACGTTTTTTTACATTACCGAAATTAACTCCAACACCGTGCGCAACATCAAGAATATATTCAAAAGGTCAGGTCCTATAGTATGTCACATTTGTGTGTAACTAAAAAAATGTTAATGAATCCTACTATCGAAAACATATGTCGCCAATTTTCATTGATCAACTGCGGCACTATAGCTAGAAACTGCATGTGACGAAGACTAACTTTGATTTTATATCGGCCTTTTCCGATGCTAGCTATGGCCAGTTCTAGGCAACCTCGATCCGTTTTTGAGGATAGCTCATTTTCAAGATGGCTGCCAATTTTTACCATATATGGAAGGTCGCTTTGCATTGATAGTGAAATTATCCTCCATTTTTGGAGGATAGTATCGGTATATTTCAAAGGCTTCGTGAATATCTTTTTAATGAAAAAATGCAAGCACCAGACCATGGAAACTGAAGTTAAGGAAATAAACTAATGATTGTATGCGGCGATTTGAAATTCTATGTATAAGTATTTTCACAATATGCTTTGAAAGTGTGTACTTCCTGTGTTCAGTTTTACAAATAACAGAGACTGTATACAACTGTTTTATTTAATAAAAATCACAAAATGGTGATGTTTATTCCTCATTCAGACATAACTGAATGTATCCACGTTTAGAGACAATAATGGATATCTTATGGTCAGCTGTATTGTATATGTATAATTTAAGTAAATGTTTTGCACACCCTATAAGGACTTTGTAACTCTTATTCTTATTAATACACAGGTTATTTAGTATCATGCAAAATTAATTCCTTCACACAAAAAGACATTGTCAACTTATATTAATTAACATGAATTAAATGACACCATTTATAAATATCGATTATACTGATCGAGTATTAAAAAAATGTGAGAGTCTCCACTGAAAATATTTTTCTTTAAAATCAGCCCTGCAATTATTTTAACTTTAATATTTATTAAATATTATCAATAAATATAATTATTGACAGCTAAATAACGTGGTTTTTTCGTTGTCTTATGATTATATTTACGTCATAGTTAACTCCCTCTGTAAATACAGAGTTAATTGCCCTTCATCTGAAAAGATCCACCAGGGGGGTGCAAGCATCTATCCTCCAAAACCGTAGGTTGCCTAGACCTGTACCTGATGGCTGAAGTTAAAAATGGCAAAGTTTCAAAATTGTTAACCAAAGAGACAATTAGCCGTGTTTAGTGTAAGACTATCGGAAACCAATGGATATTATATTTTTACACATTTTGGCCGCCATACTTCGTGTAAGAAGGTCATTAAAGAGCTCCAACAAGAGGAACAACTCTGCATTAAAAACTAAATTGAATTTAAAAATTTTAAATTTAAAAATCAATATTTTAATCTAATAAAATTTAAATTAAAAAAATGGAAGAAAATATACGATATATATTTAGCATTATACATGTTTTCAATTTTAATAAAATGAGAAAGTTCAAGATAATATCATACATTTTTTGGAAACATCAAGTAATTCCATTAATGGATTCATTCGATATCTAACACCCCTTTAATCATCACCGTGTTGCCCTAATGAACTGAATTTAGACACTGTAAAAAAAATCAAAATAAAAATTTTGCACAATTTTATGACCCTTTTGCATATGCTTGATAAATAAATGCCTTATTAAAAGTAAAACCTTTATATAAATATAAAAATAACAGAATTAAACCTTGTTCATTTTATGCACACATAATTGTGTGAAATCAGCTAAAACTTTTTCACGGATGCACTAAAATATCGATATTTCTGACATGCGGGCCCATTCGACCATTTACGGTGGTCAGCCATTTTTAGAGAGGTCAAGATGAAACATTTCACATGTAATACATTTTTGATTAAGGTAATTAATACATTTTTTTCAGTCCGCAATAGCCTTTATGCACTACTCTTGATGATAACGTCAAATCGCTCATGACGATACTTTTGCCTTATACAGGGCATAGATATATATCTCCAATATATCGCTATTTAGAATATGCTACATTTCTAAAAATGTAATAAATAAATAATATAATAAGTAATATATTAATTAATGATATAAAATATTTGAAATATGTAAGGACATAAATCAAACGGCATCCTTACATTCTGAAAAGGCCATTGTGATTGTTGTTACATGGACCCATTTTTTATTCTGGCGATCATTTCATTTCGATGAAATTAAATATAATTTAAATTGTATGCACCATTTTTACTTATTATAACTTGGCCTAGATACAAATGGTGTTTTAACTAAATTGTTAATGTGTCTTAATTCCCTGCCATATCATAGAGCATGTGGGTGACGGAGTTAGGTTCATAAGATATAAGCACGCGTGATAAATGTCGTATTCAGAGAGATTATTTGAATAAAAATAAAAATATTTTTGTTAATGATTTTATAAATTATATTGTTTCAGATTATATATATATATATATATATATATATATATATATATATATATATATATATATATATATATATATATATATATATATATATCAGGCTTGGGGTAATGCTAAATGTAATGGTAATGCATTGCAATGCATTACATGTTTTCAAAGTAATGCTAGTAATGTGTAATGCCACAAAATTAGCATTACAAGTAATGGTAATGTAATTCATTACTTTCCAAAATCTAGTGTAATGCTGGCATTACATGGCATTACTTTGCATTACTATGCATGCCTATTTATGCATGTTCACTTTAAAAAATGTGATAAATAAATGAATAGCTGAAGTTGTATTTGATTAAAATTAATTTAAAGGAGAAAGCAATAATTCTTGAGATAAAAATGTTCTTCAGATAAAAATGTTTTAGTTGTATTATAAGAAAAGATTTTTAAAAAGTTCATTTTATTACTTGATATAATGACACAACTCCATAACATTTTTAAGAGTGTTGTTATTAAGAGTTTGAAATCATTTAAACAATTTACTCCAATTAGTTTCACTTCAATTAAGAAGGTGTCAACAACACACAATGCCCCCAGGATAATCTAAGTATCAAAATAATTAATCTATTGTTATAAGAAGCACTGAACACCCAAATCCCCTCCCCTTGGCTATGTTCCAATAGAAAAAAGGACATGCACCTTTAAAAACAAAATGAATGCACTGTCCATCCATGATGAAAATCAAAATCACTTTCAATATTATAACCCATTTGAAAATTCTCTCTCTCTCTCTCTCTCTCTCTCTCTCTCTCTCTCTCTCTCTTATATTAAGTACATTAGTTTACACTGATAGAAAATACAAGATTTATGTAATTTTTCTATCATTGCTCTTAATACATATCCTAATATAAAGATTGCAAATAAGACATTCAGTCCCAGCTTCCACTGCTCCTGTAGAATGTTTATTTAGTATACATGTAGCTGGGAAGATTTTCAAACCTAACAGGATGCAGTTAAGAGATGAACCCTTTGAAACTTTGGTGATCATAAAGTGCAACAGGCTAACAGCAATCTTTTGTCTTAAAGTGTCCTCAGTATAAAGAAATCCGAGTAAAATATATTAAGAATTACTGGGAAAACCCTCTGTTTATAAATTAATAAAGTAAGTTTCCAAAATTATAAAGATTTGTTTAATCTGGGGAAATACCCCAATTTAGCTTAAATAACAGCAACGTTATACCATAATTTGTTTTCTGTTATGCATGTACTTCTGTGTCTCTATTTCATACCTGACATTGAACCATGTCAAATGTCTATAATACATATCAATTTACTTTTATGTTATATGTTATTCATAATGCCATAAGATATGATTATATATTGAGCAAATACATAATGAATCTTGTATAATTATGTCATTGAATTTGAACCTGATATGAAAATGAACCTGTAAATATGTTAAAGAGTGTTTTTTATTTGCAACATTTGCAAAAACTATTTAGCTTTAATTTTTTAAAACAAAGTAATGGTAATGGTAATGCATTACTTTACTTTAGTAATGGTAATGGTAATGCATTACTTCAAGAAAATCAAGTAATGGTAATGGTAATTTAATGCCCAAATTCATGAAGTAATGGTAATGTAATGCATTACTTTACAATGTAATTCGCCCAAAGCCTGATATATATATATATATATATATATATATATATATATATATATATATATATATATATATATATATATATATCATCCGATACATTTTATTCAGATTTGACAACATAATTCGATTATGATAAATGATAGATGTAAGTGATGTAGATTTTTATGAAAAGGGGGTTCAAAGACAACTTTTTTGCAAAAATTAACTATACATAAAATTCAGTCTCTTTAAAATATACATGTACATGCTATCGCATATAGCCCCCTAACTTCGCCACTACCCTAACTCCGTCACCTTCGGGAAACTCCTCGCCGTTTGAAATCAAGTATGACCCGCGTTAATGGGTTATGTAATTTTTTTCTGCAATGATCGCAAAACCTTCATAACCCGCATGAATCATCAAGGAAAGCATTTTATTGTTTATATTTACATCTTTCTTTTAGCAAATTGTTCGTTAAACAATAAGTAAAATTCATTTAATTACTGTTATACATCTGTACGTTCCAAATCGTCTCCTACGGGGATTTGAGTCTGACAACATCGATATCATGATTATTCCGTGCAGTCGGTAGTTTTTCTTAGGTCGCTGTAGGTTTCAACCAACCGATACACGGGGCGTGTAGACTTCAGCACGGCCGTGTCTACAGAGCAACCATTTGACTATAAGTTTCCGCAAGAAATAGAAGGAATCATACTCGGTAGATGTAAATATTGTCCTATACATAAGGGTGGAACTTACTGTGCATGCCATTGGGGTAGAGATGCGAGAAGACCTTTACCAGAGAAAGAAGACAAAGAGCCAAGATCAGGACGACACACGTTGAAAAAGATCTTTTTCTTTTTTTTTTCTTTTTTTTTTTTTTTTTGCTTGTCAAGATTTTTTGGATGAGTTTGCCCCCCCCCCCCCCCCACTTTCAAAAACGATGCTACGTGCCTGCAGTAAGTTCCACCCTTATGTACATGTATAGGACAATATTTACAGACTATTATCACCAATATCTGAGAAATCTTCTATCTGACTATGGTGGAGAGGAGCAATACAGAGCTGGAAGCCATGTACAGACGGGTAACGATTTGGCCAATCATTGCTGACTCACCATGCATCTTGAGGACGTTCAAGGATACGAGTTGAAACGACCGACGACGGGTGGACCTGGATGATGACGTATATGGATTCAGCAAACTGTTACTTCACTTTTGTGCGATTATTCAACTCTAGAAAACCAGTGATAGCCAGGGAAGGCTGGGAGACAACCAGAAGAGACTGGTTACTTTTCAAAGACAGGTGACACTAGAATAGAATAGAATCGGGGTGATGAGGGACAGCAACCAGAGTCACAGTTGCCACTAGAACGCATCCAAAAGACAATCAACGAGTTACTCAGAAGGTCAATACTCTCAGAGCTCAACACGAAAGTCACACTAGAAACGACCAGCAGGTTTGTACAAACGACATTGACTGGAATCAAAATTTGGAAAAGGGTTGCGAGTTCACCAAGTTAAAGCTAGATGTCAACCAGCGCAGCAGCTATACCAACTGGTGAAATGCAAGAGGTTCAAAGTCAGGAAATACACCGCAGCAATGATGGCCTCCACACAGCTGTACAGTCACAGGCAGGATATACACCTTTAATAAGGGGATGAGAAGTTTGCAAAAGACCCAGAAGGAAGTGGAAAGGAAAAAGACCAGACCGCCAGCCATGAACGACAATGGTAAGTGGAACCAGCTTAATGGCGATGTAAATATTAACAATTATCATGAATTCGGCTCTTCAAAGAAGCGTAAAAAGAAAGGTCAGAACAAACTCAGAAATCGTATATGCATAAAAAGCAAAAGTCGTTTAGGAAAATATACAGGAGGGCTACAACAACTCAGGAACACCGTAAGATCTCGCTTGAAGTAAAAATAGAATACAGACATATCAAGGAAAATGGCAAAGAAAATCATCCAGAAGAAGAGCAGTTTTTGTCCAAGACCCTTCTAGGTTCACACAATCAGCTTTAGATGACGAAAATTCAGGAGCGTTGAGGACTAAAAACTAAAAAGAAAATATAGAGGAACACTTAATGTCAAGCCATTCAGACCCAATGACGAGCGACCCAATTGAAAAGTGCTCAAATGATTACAAGTAGAACAACCAGTATCACCTCAAGAAAACCAAGAACCAACATGGAAAGAAGTTATGGAAGTCGTAAATAGAGCAAGATCCCGATCAGCTATTGGGCTAATGGGCCTATAAAGTATAAGATGCCCACAGCTATTGCGTCGACTTTGGAGGCTTCTTAAAGGTATTTGTAGGAAAAGAATCGTCCCAGGTATTTTGAAAAATACTAGTATTTGGAAAAATAACAGCAAGAGTTATGATATCATAAGAGGAATACACCACCAAGGTAAGCCACTGTCAAGAACAATGACACTCCTAATATTGACAGCGTACATAATCAACTGCTACACTGATATTGCCGTGAAGAAAGGGGAATTATCTCTGGATTTCCAGGATGTCTAGAACATACCAGTTTAATAACACAGCTAACCAGAGAGGCTAGTATATCAAATTAAAGTACTGAAGAACTGATGGGAGTTGATTTTATCGATTATTGTTTATTTTAAAATCAATGATATGTTATTTTGCATGGCAAGTACTTTCCTATATGTATTTGAATTACGCACATTTTTTATAATATGAATTCTCCCATGCACAGGAATTTCGTGAAAACCCAATATGAATCATGTTGTAAATAATTATATTCAAAGATCTATTCCATCAAACTACGTATCAGTAATCGGAATAGTTATGAGAAATTGTAAGGATCCAAGCAATATTGAACTCTAGTCTCGTTCAACCAGACTCTTAGCTGTATCCGTTAATCACCGTCAAGCAAGAGAGAGAGAATCGCTGCTCGTCGGAGATTTACGAAGACAGCAGAGCGTCTGGTTGAACGAGCTCTGGCGTAGGAATATATAATATGTACAACTTCAAAAAGTATCTAAATTGTTCGTATCATTTAAAATCTGACTATTTACAAGGTATCAATAAATACTTTCCTTGAAAAACAATGCCTAAGAACTCATTACATCGAGTTTATCGATTAGAACTAAATGATGTCAGCGGTGTTGATTTGTGCTTAGGTCCAAACACTGTTTCACTTTCGGTTTGCCTGAGTAACTGCATAGGAGAGTTGATTAAAATCAACTTAAAAAAACCATGGATACCTAAAACAACATTTTGGCTAGACCTAACAAATGCTTATAGATCCATCCCGCTCTTACTCATCATAATCATCATGGAAGAACTGCAACATGGCCATGTACCAGACTCATCCAAAAAATCACTAAAAGCTACTTTGACAACATATTCTTCAGGTTCAATATCGATCAGTTTACAACAGAATAGCAGAGGCTAAAAAGAGGTTGCATCATTTCGGTAATCTTATATGTAGTGGTCCGATCATCATCGCAGCAAAGCGAGGAACAAAAGACCTCAAGATAGCAGCAGGGGCTTTGTGGTGGGTGCGTTTAATCACAACCTTTGTTTAAAGAAGATGCTTGGAAATTTCTAATGTAGCTCTGCAGAAAATATCTAAACACTAAAGGGCTACCGAATTGATACAACTGGGTTGGGACAGTGAACTCTTTAATAAACCGCCCAGCGAATTTCGTTCAATCCTGACATCTCCGAATATAGATTAAAAAGGAAATAGTTAAACTTAAGAAGCATTTATTTTGTACAATTTTACAGATAACAATATAAGTTTAAAACATAAAATAACTTGAAATATATTTTATCACATGCAGTGTAAGTAACAGTGCATTTTTCAAATAATATCAGTATTGATTGAAAGTTCAAGCAAATAAAAAAAAACTACAATATGACAGTTTTGAACAATACAATAGTAATGGAATCTGGTATATGACTATCAAATTTGGAATGAAATTACCCTAGTTATAAGGATGCAGATATGATCTAAATGATTTAATATTAACTGCAATTTCATTTTGACTGAGAACGCCTTTGCTGTGTTATTCACAATATGTTTGACATTGCAATGATCAAATGTACATAACAAACCGAAGGTTTTGAAAGATGAAACCCACAAAAATAACAGATACAGCAGCAGTCTTCAAGATGATATTCAAAATAGCAACACAATTAATACTGATTATATGAAAATAAGTAAGCATTGTTGCATCATGAAAGTATATGTACAACGTTTTGATTCTTATGATTACAAATTTAAATTACGACTTTAAAATCTATAAACATTTGATCATTTATAGAATACCGGTATTTACAAAACTGCCAATGACATTACAATGACTTGAATTATAAAACTCGCCCAAAATATCATTAAGTTTCATTTGCGACAAACACAATGGCAATATTTAGAGTTCAGTACAAATTGAAGTTTTCTGGCGGGTGTAAGAAATTCGGGAACCTCGAGTCCGAGCAATAGTCATCTGGACAACGTCGTCTTCATATCGATTCTTCATTTCGTGGATTATTTCAGTTGTCTGCAATTAAAAATTTAAAATATATTAACTTGGCCCACTAAGTTTAGAATGTCATGGATGCATAGTCATGCAATACATGCATGGCACTTTTCACTCTGGAATTTGATATACTATATACTCTGTCCCAAGTTTTTGCTTCCACCACTTTTTGCTTGATATTTCGATAATCATACATACCTTTGTGCTCAAACTAAGTCCATCCACTAATATGAAAAATGTCCAGATTATCTGTTTTGAAACGCCCCCTCTACCGATTCAGATTTCAATACACATCCAAAAATAGAAAGTCTACGGGGATATTGCATTGAATCAGCCCTTAAAAAGCCAGGATAATAACGAGGCATCCCGAGTACTTCCGAATGGAGAAAAAATGTAAACATTTCCCATTATAAATCTTCGCAAGAAACTTGTTTTCGTTCCTGTGAACTTTTAAGAGTGAACAATGATTATTGTTCAATGAAGATATCTTGGATATATTCCCTTAAATCGATTTCAACTGTATTTCTTTCAAAAGTGCTGGAAGCAATAACTTGTGACAGACTATAGTTTTATACACGCAGCTAGATCTTGTGTGAGAAAGCAATTTTTATTACATATATTGCATACAAATTAAGACGAATTTTGTAAAAGTCAAATTAGTACCATTGAGATCAAAAAGTTAATCAACTTCAAGCTGAAATATAATAAGATTATTTTAGAGTATCAGCATGTTACAACTATACAAAACCAAGCATTAGAAAAAAGTCGAATGTTTAGAGCGAGAACTTAATGCAGCATTTCAAACGTCAATGCCTCCGTCACAGTTAGAAAAGCTCCAATCTCAAACCACGTCAGTTACCAGATTCTTTAAAGACGTTCAGCATATGGAGGTCGTCAGCTCTACTTGTTTAACCAAATCTTAACGTATGAGTCATCTCCTCCCGGAAGTTGTAGACCTCCTTCATCGTCAGCGTTCGGTGGACTCTGGGGCGCAGTTGGACTTGTCTCGTCTTTGGTATATTGAGGCGTTGGACGGTCAACTTCTAAATTTTTTTCTATAGCTTTTTCGAATGAGGGTGAAAACGGTATATTTTTTGATGCAGATGCTGGGTTGGATTTTTCTTGCTCAATTTTAGCTTTAACAGTTGGTTTTTGGGTTTTTGGACCTGTTACCACCGGCTTACTTGCTACTCTTCCTTTTCCTCTATTTCCGCCTCGTTGCGGGTTAGAATTTTCGACTACAGCCTCAACTGTTTGGGAACCGCTAGCAAGATCGCCATCATTTATAGTAACATAGTCCTCGCCACCAACAGCTCCAAACCTTTCTAAATCCTCCTTTGGTCCCCCCTTTTTGGGACCCTTCAGCGATTTGGCAAACGGACTCGGTAAATCAGGTTCCTCGTCTACTTCATTGATTTCTTTGAAGTAGGGCTTGTTGGTGGGTAAGCTATTCTGATAAGTAGGTGGTGGTGCTAGGGCCGCATTTTGTTTAGAATAAATTGCATTGTCAATGTCGGCTTGGGCCATCTGTCTAACTTTGTCAAGGTCCTTATTGTTTGCTTTGAAACGTACTGCCGCTAATGAAATCAACGGAACAGCGCGGAGTTTCTCGTCAGGTCTTCTAAGGGATACTTCGTTTGCAGTAAAGTGAACCTTTGAAACACATTATGCAAGATAGATAAAATATTACGATAGAGCATAGTTTGCTGAAATAGTTTAATTGATAAATAACATACCCATTCAAAGAATGTGGCTGCTCCACAGCTTTGGTTTACGATGTCCTGTAATTTCATATCGCCAAGTAGTTTTTGGGCACCCAGTGCAATATCTAGTTTACAGTGGTTTATATCGAACATGTTGATTTTCCGTTTTAATGAGTTACGACCTGTTTTACCCAGGATTGCTTGAACGCTTCTCCATTCCTGAAATTTGAAGAATTAGTTGAAAATATACCTTATACACTATGATAACAAATAACGAGCATTTGTTCATATTCAGTTTTTACCCTAGTTTCCTCCTCATAATGACC
Organism: Magallana angulata; assembly: GCF_025612915.1. Classification (NCBI taxonomy): domain Eukaryota; kingdom Metazoa; phylum Mollusca; class Bivalvia; order Ostreida; family Ostreidae; genus Magallana; species Magallana angulata. Next base: position 55,629,572 of record NC_069116.1, on the reverse strand, counting down.
CAGTAACAGCAAGGTTGCCTTCATCACGGCATGAATCTCCGGTGAGGGGTTCGAATAGCCTCTGATTTCAGCAATGGTTCTTTGATCAAGGGACAGAACTTTGTGCATCATCTTGGATATACTTTTCAACCGTTCTATGGTGTCTTTCGCTTCCATCACTTTGGCATACATATGTCGGGTTGCTCTTTTTGTTTCTACTAGATCAACCGCTCGTTCAAGCATCTCCAGTTGTTTGAAGTGAATTGCATCATCAAGCACTGTGAAAGAAGAATTTGCCGCAAAAATGAACTCATGATATTTCAACAATTTAGACTATTCTTAATAAAAAATAGCTTTACCTGACTTATCTAGTCCTACTTTAAAATGTAAACCAGAATTTTATGTACAAACAATAAAACTGCTGCTGAATGGGAGAGGTGTACAAAACTTATCAAGATTTTTGTTTGTATGACATTGCAAATAAGTGCAAATCTCAAAGCAAATGGTCCAAACTAACTACATGTATTTCCTCTTGGTTGCTTTGGAAAACGTGGACCACCTGCGTTGCCTTACTAGACTTATTGATATACATTGTACCTATATGCATCAAAGAATATGTTGGGGCTGCAAATACTTGACAATTGTTGAGGTCGACGCACGTGGACATTATCCTTCTCATCAAATATAGTTATTTCTTATAATCTAATTCTCTGATAATTATCAAGCAAAGTGACTTACTTGTTTCAAAGTTAATGCTAGTATATTGTATTAGAGAAACATTCACCTTTATTCTTTTGTATTCATAAACAAAAGGCCTATCTTATGTTCAAAGTTTCAAACTCACCCTCCTCCACACTTTTCACTGCTTGCTTCTCCTGTTTATCCAGTTCCTTCAGAGGGGTGGATATGATGAGATAGTTACACAGATTCTTCTCAATAGACCCGTATTCTGGGTCGTCAATTTGCGCGAACAAGCAGAACGCACTTTCGTCACCGGGGGGTAAATTAATGTGAACTTGAAACTTGCCATCCTCCATCGTGAAATCGTCCGATTCCATAGTGACGTCATCAAGTCCAGAATTGACGTTGATCATTTTATACGACAGCATGAGATCTCTGGCCTCTGGTGTTTTGATCTCGTAACCAATCGTGCACATTCCCTCTTCCGCAGTAAGTATGGCCCTTCTCTGCTCATAATTAGCGGATTCGAGGCCGATTTGTTCCAAAATTGGACTGTTCCCCCAACCGGCGTCTGCTGCTTTAGGGAACGCTACATACTTTTTGCAACCATTTACTACTGTTGCTTTGTAGACTGCTATCCAGTCGTAATCATAGCCTTCGTCCATTATAGAGTTGTCTTTACCAACGATTTCAACACGATAGGTGCCTTTCTTGGGAAATCTGATTTTGATGGAGAGAGAATCGTCGTTTGGTCTGTATAGAAAGTCGTGCTGATACCTATTCTCGTCGTCGTATAGAATTCTATAATCTTTCTCTTCTTTCAGAAAAATAAAACACATGAAATCTAAATTCGGGGCTCTAGCAGGATTCATCCCAAACAGAATTTCCTCTTCTCCATTTTGTACCTTTATTTCACAGTCTGGATGGGATAGAACTCTCATGTCAAGTTCGAAGAATCTCTCTTTTAGGAATGCACGTTTTTCGAAAATAAACATTGACATCGAAGGTTCCAAAAGCTGCCACTTCTGTTCTTCTGGAAAATGGGTGTATGCTAATTGATCGGGATCAGGCATGAAGAAATTTTCGTCCAGTCGGTACATGGCGATATCACTGTCTGTCTCAGTCCCTACGGCACATGAACCCCAGTAGGCGTTGATGAAACGCCAGTTGTTGTTTATAAGAACGGCGTTCCATTCTCCGTAATGTGTGTCTTTGGAAAGGGTTTGTCCAATCTCATATGTGCTTCCCTTCAAGTATCCATGAATGACAACACAAGGGAGGCCTGCCAAACTTAAATAAAGATATTTGTTATTTCGTTTGCCACTGTATTATGTCAAAGAATTCCACAAAAGCATGGTTAACATGCTTGCAAAAATGTAGCTTACTTGCAAAGATGACTAAAGAGCTGTGCGTAGTTTCCTCTCTTCTTTTTCAACTTTTCTAGGTAATGTAGAACATGTCCCTCTCTTGCTGGTTTAAGTGGAAGCTTAAGTTTGCGCAGGTTTTGTGACGTCAGCCACACGTACAGGGCGCGAAGCTTTGAAATATCGTCTCTGTAGCGCTCTGTGAGGTAAGTGACTAATTCGCTTAACATTCCATTTATAATTGCTTTACGAACCTAAAAAAGATTTAATCAGTATGTCAAATTAAAATATTGGAATATATTTTCTATCTCAAAAAAAGTTTAATTTTTAACAATTTTTAACAATCTTTAACGGCTAATATTTAACAAATCTCGCTTGAGAGTATACACTTCGGTTGATAAAGCGATGCGTTGAGTGAAGACACTATTTGTTGTAACAGTTAAACAGTTTGAATCAGGGGTTGTAGTTTATAAAAGAAGCGTGTTAATTTGCCGATTTGGTGCCCGCCAACTCTTGCGCGTTATTGCTAATTTATTCCCCAACTGATTAACCTTATTTTGTAACTCACTCAGTCTTTAGGAACATTAATTTACCTAAAAATTCATCATAAAATATTCACTATTGATGTTGACCCTTTCTCTCAAAATGCAAACCGACTTCGTAGTGTCCTTGACAGAAATTTAGCTTATTGGGAATCAAAACTTGTACATAGTCATGTTGTATATTATATTCGATAAAATGCAATATATCGGAAAAGACAGTAGTTTGTTTCCACGCGTTATGCATCAAGCATTTGATAAATGACGGGTCTATAAAATGCGCAAATCAGAAGTGTTGTCACTAAACGCAGTGCTGTATCGGTTGTATAGTGTATAATTTCGATCAAGATTGGCGATATGTATGCGATATTTATATTTATTCATAATACGTGTACCTTCAGTGCTTTTTTGTCCACTCTTCTGTACTGTCTGGCATCAAAGATCTCGGACTTCCGGGTGTAGGGTGGGTGTGGCGGCGGCATGTCCGGAAGGAGAGATTCGTCACGTGTGTACAAAAAGTGAGTCTGGGAATACACGCACTTCTTGTGAAACTTCATGGTAGCAAACTGTACGGTAGGTTTTTCCCTATTCTGTGCAACAGAAAGATAGTGACAAAAAAAAATTAAAAATGTAAAATCATAAAAGTTGCAACATATGATAGGCAGTAAAATATTGGGGTTTTTATATATATATATTTACAACTTACGTGCCAGTTCAAGGTACATAAAATTACATAAAGAAAAGATTAAAAAAACTGACGAAGAAGAGACATTTGTTAAAATTCCGTCTGTATCATTTAGGATTGTTATACTTTCATGTTAAATACTGAAATCTGATTGGTTAAGACGCAGTTAATAATATTTACTATTACCCTCAGCGTTAGCAACGCACTTGGCAACGGGTAACATTATATAAATAGTGCCTGTTTGGGAGGGTAACAGTTGAAATTGACACCCCGAGAAAACCATTGTCAACCGACGCGAAGCGGAGGTTGACAATGGTTTTCGAGGGGTGTCAATTTCAACTGTTATCCTCCCAAACAGGCACTATTTATTTTGTTATACTGAATGTCTTTTTTAAAATTTTTAAGAAAATTTTACTGCTTTTATATAGGAATAACGTGAATTCTACAGCGAACCGTACGCGGATAATTTTCGCGCATGTAACATTTTTTAATGTTACCCGTTGCCAAGTGCGTTGCTAACGCTGAGGGTAATAGTAAATATTATTAACTGCGTCTTAACCAATCAGATTTCAGTATTTAACATGAAAGTATAACAATAAAAAATGTTACATGCGCGAAAATTATGCGCGTACGGTTCGCCGTAGAATTCACATTATTCCTATAGTAAAATTTTCTTAAAAATTTTAAAAAAGACATTCAGTATAACAAAATAAATAGTGCCTGTTTGGGAGGATAACAGTTGAAATTGACACCCCGAGAAAACCATTGTCAACCGACGCTTCGCGTCGGTTGACAATGGTTTTCGAGGGGTGTCAATTTCAACTGTTACCCTCCCAAACAGGCACTATTTATATACTGTATCGTTTCGTGATTATCATTTGTTTGAAAATACTGAATTTTATTGAAAAAATATAATAATTGTTATTCTAATTTTTAGTGGAATTGCACTTTACTGGTCAGGTCAATTGTTAGGTTACTTTGTATGTTGATATTAAAATTGACTATTGACTATTATTTTAAATATCGTTCTTAGTATAAAGCACATGCTAAAATATTTGTGCAATACACATCTTAATATGATACAAAAAAATAATGAGATAGCTGATTTGTTTAATTTAAGTTTTAGGTTTGACAGTCTCTATTAAAAGGAATCATTGTGTGAGATCTAGAGCCCGGTGTAATTTAAATGTTCTTTATTCTCCGTGATGTAAGCTCTTACGAGAAACAAAGCCCCCTTAATGTAAGAGCAATATACCTCACGAGGTTCCTCGCTTTGAGTAATGACCCAGTCCCATAGCCCAGAGTACCGTACAAAGAATGTCGTGTTACCCTGCCGATCATATCGCACCTTGCATTATGTGTTATTTTGGAAACGAGGCTAACTGATGGGTTGTGTCAAAAAGTACGTTTTATGAACATCATTTGAGTTGTGTATACTGATATATTAAAACACAATTTATTAATAGAAATAGTCTATTTTATTCCTTTGTTGTTAGGTACTGTGATATATTGTGTGAAATAGATAGTAATGTAAGCAAAATATAAATGGGATAGATATACATTTTACCTTCATTTCAAAGGAATGGGTACCGTAAAACACGGGCTTGATGAAAAAACAAAACCATATGTGACACGTTGAAGATTCGAGTAGGGGGTCAGGATTTGAAATACAATGATATAATATACCCGAAATGGTTTATACCATTGCGTCTATATACAAATGAATTCAAATACCCTAACTCAAGTTAGAATGGTTTAAGCTTAATCAAAATATGATAATGAAAATTACTCTATAAATTCGCTTTTAGATACCTTTTTTTCGTTTTTCAATTTGATAGATTGCAGGCAGTTAAAATGAGAACAGTCAACAGTTTTGCTGTTTTCTATACTAGATACTTTAAAATGTAACTCCATTTGAAGGGGAATGACAAATACTATATTGTTTCTTTGAATCCTTCATCTATCAGAACTTTATTGTTATTATAAACTTAATAAGTCCGATTCATGAGTGTTAAATTCTAAAGTCTAGCATATTTGTAGTCTACAACTTTAACTGATCATAATGTATAGCTCCTTTTATTGAAACCTTGTTAAAAAATTCAAATATTACATTCATTTCAAAAACTCCTTTCAATCGTATATGATGTTCATCTGAATGATTTAAAACTTCTGTAGCTAACTTTAAAAACATAATCAAAGTATACGCTTCATTGCTAGTTTTCATAAAACACTTTTCAGAGCACATATCCCCCTACACTCGAGAGCCGGGTATTAACTTTAAAAAAATACGATTTCATAATTTATGAAATTTATGTTTCCCTAGTAACCGACTTACCAGTTGTGACGTCGCTAGCCTGTTCTTTTTCTCGTCCACGGGATCATCAGGAAAACCATTTTTCTTTTCACCTATAGAAACTGGGTGTGGGTCGTCGCCCAGGGGTCTCTTTTTGGAGCCCCCATAATAATCGGGAGACGGGTCCCGTTCTGAGCTCTCTTCTCCCGCGCTCACTGTCGACCCCATCCTCTCGAAGAAGTTTTCGATTACCTGAAACAGAGCACCCACATCATCAGCAGACGACACGTGTCGTCATAATCCCCGCGTAAAGCATCCATCCAAGCAGTGGCATGCTACATTGTACAAAGGAGAACAGTGTCGCAAAGAATCAACTCTTTGTTATAATCGGATTAATCGAGATATTAAACTTTCTAAATAATGTTCAGTCTACACTTGGTTAACCTTTCAATGACTTAATTGTGGAGAGGGGATTATAATTTAGTGAACCAGGTACAGTCCGAGTTACATCGTTCTCTTTGGGGCATGTTACACTATTAATTGAATTTGCCAATAAACTGGTAAAATAAGTTAAATAACAAACACTGTTTATTTCGTTCACTTGATCAAAATCGTAGTCTGCATCATATGCCTAATCTCTCTCTCTCTCTCGCTCTCTCTCTCTCTCTTACATTATATTTTTCCTCTTGATTTTTCCCCAGTTTCTTATTTATATCATCCGAGAATTCCTCTTCAAGTTCGTACACGATGTCTTTCGTTGACCTGGTTGACGCTGGGTTAGAGAGAACGGTGTTAGAACGCTTGGCGCTCATCTGAAACAGAAAAGATCTCACTTCAAGGTGTGGCAAACCCAACGGAGAATATGATACTATTAAAATATGCCAATATACATGTATTTGTAACATAACTGCCCCGCTACAGATTATCCTTATTCTGTTTATTGTAAATTATTTGTGATAAAATAATATCAATTTCTATTCTTTTACAGTACTTTACCAGCATTTCACGAGAAATGTTGGTGGGGTCATCGCATTAAAGTCACGGTTGTAATGCAATACGATTTTGGAATCTGATTTGAACATATTTGATTGATTTCTCAAAAGGATAAGAGAAAAGTTCTTACAACTTACGAGTTCTTTTTGAAATTTTTTTTCTTTTGAAATATGTTACTGACAACGAAAAACAAGGCGTATAACAGTTTTCTATTGTAACTTGAATCAAACCAATTAATCTGAGATGAACGTCAAATATTAAATCATTATTTGAATCTATGAATTTATTTAGTACATATCTGAGAAAGTTTATTACGGTGCGATTTTTTTAACATACAAATTATTTTTAATCATGGAATATATGGCTAGGAAAGATAAATTGACTTCCAAAATTGATATTAAAAACAAATTTTGATAATTTCAGATGTGGCATTCTCCAATCAGAATTAAAACTTGAGATACAATGCAAGGAAGAACCGTCAAAGGAAAAATATGTAAAAAAAAAAAAAAAAAAAAAAAACCAAACTACTAGATAAAGTAGAAGACGAGTGTTTAGTGTTACATTTTGTTAGTTTTTACCAAATACATGTATCAGTGGTGGATTAAAGGGGTTGGGGCGGCAAACCCGTCGCACCCCCCCCCCCCTTAAAAATACTCCTTTCTGGAAAGAATATGAATAACTTGTAAGTTTTAATTGACTTTATCGAAATTCATGGGATTTTTCTACAGACGATTTTAAAGGTAAAGTATGACCAGGGACGTATCCCTGGTATGACGAAAACCCGTGGGTTCAGTGGTGTTACGTATAGAAAACATATTTTAGTCATGCTCACTGTAGGTTCAAATGTGACCTATCAACCACCTTGGAGTAAATATGGTATACTAGCTGACCTTCGTAGTGTATTATAATACAGCTCGCTGGAATGTTTATTTGTTTTAAAACTTCATTTACATCATCCAATTGAACTCTTTAAAACTGATTATTTTAGTCATTCGTCAAAGGTAAAAGGATCTCTGCAAGGCAGAAGCTTTTGATATGATTTACTGTAGGTCTTAAATCTACAAAAATTGTAATTTTATTATTTTTAATTATGATCACGAGAAGAATCTTAAACATCATAAAAGTCTGACTTTAAAGACTTCATCATACAAAATCTCTAGAATCCAGGAGTTTCCAGGGGATTACAAGGGCTTTGCTTTGGACCTGCTGGGGGCCTCAAGGCGGCTTGCAGAAATTTCCCTACAATTGGCACCCCCCTCTAACTTCAAATTCTTGATCCGCCCCTGATATATTCAAATTTTAAAATTTATTTATTAGTATTGGATATTACCCAACTTTATTTATGCCAAATTAAGATCATTATTTATGCACTCCAAAAAGATTTTTTAGGGGGGGGGGGCTGGAAAATACAAGAAATTCCCGCAGGGTGGTGATACCATGCATGTAGTGATAGAGATACCACTAGGGAGGTTTAATTAATTAATCGATGATTAATTGTCCGTGGCGCAATCATTGTTCAGTATGAGCTGACACTTTAAATGTCAGACCAACCTACCAGTTAAATCTCAAAATAAATCAACCATGCATTCGTCGGTTTATTTGGAACTTTGCGTGTCACAAATATCAAAGGGAAAAAATTACTGGCACTGAAATTTTTTGCTTTTAAAAATATACACGAGAAGAATTTGCATTATCTCGCAAATGGTTAATATTACGTAAACCTTAGGATTCACGTTTTTAAATACCATGTCGTTAAAACAAACTAAATCAAAATTGACGGCAGATTTTATTTTTTTGAAAATGTTTTTGAGGTATATACAATGTAGTTCCTGTATATTTGATATATCTTTTAAGATTTTGATTTTGTGGGTTAATATATGGTAAATTTTGATACAAAGGATGATGATACTCACGTAGTCCATGACCTGGTTGAGCCTGTCTATGGTCTTCTTCTTTTTGTAGTTCACTCCATTAGACATCGGGTTAGGAGACGGGGTCCGACCGTCGGGGGTATCCCTCCAAGCTCTCTCCGCGAACACCTGACTGGGGGACCGAGACATGGAGCGCTCGTCCACAAAGTCCATCTCCATCCCTTCATCCACCGGCCTGACCGTGATCTGGGTGTTCTGTCGGCTCATGTTGGGGGTGATCCGATTCCTCTTCCCCCCGTCATCGATCTCACTGGGTGCGTTTCCCATCCTATATCACAGGTTAATTATCCTCTCTCATTAAAGAAATACATCTTGATCGTTTGGCGTCTGTTCTGAAATGGTCTTGTTCCTCGAAGAAGTGCTAACCAAAGTTGAATGCAACGATTAGTTTTTTGGCAAAAAAAAGAAGACGTCAGATTGTGAAGCTTTATTTGACCTTTTTCTTTGATAAGCGTTAAGCTAACATTAATTGTGGCATTGTGTCTGTTATCTGATATGGCTACCCATGTTATGATTTTAAGATGACAATGTCTGATTCCATTGTTTCTGGCTTTTAATAATGTAGTGATGGTCTTCACACAAAACCATGCCTGGGTCAATCCGTGTAGAATTCTTATGTTTTTGCTCTCATTGTTCTAATATTGTTGTTACATATTGGGAATATTTAGACATCTTCCGACATCTTCTGTTTAAATAAAAGTTCCTTAGACTAAGTAACAATTGTTTCAATATGCGTTTGTCATATCAGCAATCGCTCAACTGCATGACAGGCAAGTTGGAATGGTGTATTAAGGAAATTTATATAGAATATTTAGACATCTTCAGACATTTTCTGTTTGAATAAAAGTTCCTTATACTTTGTAACAATTGTCACCAACAGTAGCTACTTACAGCAACCAATATCAGTAGCCCTTACCAGCAATCACCAACAGTTGCCACTAACAACAATTAATATCAGTAGCACTTACAACATCCATTTACAGTATCCAATAACATCACCCACTAATATATGTCACCATCAGAAACCACCTAAGGTAACTACTAACAGTGACCACTTACAGAAATTACTAACAGTGATCACCAATAGTAGCCACTAACAGTAACCACAAACAGGAGCCGCTAACAGTAACCACAAACAGTAACCACCAACAGCAACCAATAATCCTAGCAGCAGCCAGTAACAGCAACCACTAATATATTAGCCACTAACAGTCCACAAACAGGAGCCACTAACAGTAACCGTTAACAGTAACCACCAACAGCAACCAATAGTCCTAGCAGCAGCCAGTAACAGCAACCAATAATATATTAGCCACTACCAATTACCACAAACAGGGGCCACTTACTGTAGCCACTAACAGCGATTAGTAGTGCTAGCCGCAGCCAGTCACAGCAACAACTACATGTAATTAACGACATCAATGACTAGTCAGAAACAGCAGTTACTATCAGTTACTCACAGTTCTACAGTATACATTTTTTGACTGAGGTCGAGGGCAACAGTTGATCTGTCGGACCGGCTCGCAAACTGTTGCCCAAGGCCGAAGGCCGCGGGCAACAGTTTGCGAGCCGGTCCGACAGATTAACTGTTGACCGAGACACAGTCAACAACAGTTTTGTTATACCCCTTCTAATCAATAACACGTTTTCGCGAAATGTGACGTCACCGGTCAACAGTCTTTTTTACAGTCGATTTTAACAGTTCCAATCTAACAGTTCCAGTCCATCAGTCAAAATGCTGGACTTATTTTTCGTATAGAGTTATATAGTATCTGCTTTACAGGGGTATAACAATAGTCATTAATCCCTATCATCTTAACATTTTAACCAAAAGCATTAAAACTTAGAAGCAAGAAATGCCTTTATAAATGTTTTGAACAATTTCTAATTTCTTCATTTCACCTATCCATTTACAATCTTTTGGTGGAGAAAAGCCACCAGTTGTCTTTGCAAATAGAAAAATTACATAGACAAAGAAGCAGTAAATGTCCTAAATGTGACTTATGGTAGCAAGGGACAGTTTCGAATAAAGTACCCTCAATATTTTTGTAAAATTGAGAGTTGAGGTACTTGAAGGCTTATGAGTGTTGCTAAAATTCATGAAATGATTTTTAATGATTATCATTAGTTAGAGGGGTGTCTGTTGTTGAAATTGATATGCAATATGTAGGCCCCTTATGTTAGGTACATGAGAATCAGAAGTAAAATGCGAAACCTGCGGCTATGACTATGTAAAATTGAGAGTTGCGGTACTTGAAGGCTTATGAGTGTTGCTAAAATTCATGAAATGATTTTTAATGATTATCATTAGTTAGAGGGGTGTCTGTTGTTGAAATTGATATGCAATATGTAGGCCCCTTATGTTAGGTACATGAGAATCAGAAGTAAAATGCGAAACCTGCGGCTATGACTGTTGTGCTGACTTTACACAGTGAAATTGCAAGTTACAGACGGAACAGGAAAAGTAGGTGGATGGGACATTATATAAATAGTGCTTGTTTGGGAGGGTAACAGTTGAAATTGACACCCGAGAAAAACCATTGTCAACCGACGCGAAGCGGAGGTTGACAATGGTTTTCGAGGGATGTCAATTTCAACTGTTATCCTCCCAAACAGGCACTATTTATTTTGTTATACTGAATGTCTTTTTTTAAATTTTTAAGAAAATTTTACTGCTTTTATATAGGAATAACGTGAATTCTACAGCGAACCGTACGCGCATAATTTTCGCGCATGTAACATTTTTTAATGTTACCCGTTGCCAAGTGCGTTGCTAACGCTGAGGGTAATAGTAAATATTATTAACTGCGCCTTAACCAATCAGATTTCAGTATTTAACATGAAAGTATAACAATGTAAACTATACACCGGTAAGTTTCTGACATGTGATAGTGCAACATGCACGCGGTACGGAAGGTCAACCCTCTGCAGGGAATTAGCTGGGGGAGGTCTAAAAAGCTGAAAAATCATGAAAAATTAGCAAAGTATGAAAGGGTCAAAATCTCATAAAAACCAGTTTGTAGAGAATTTTACAGGTTTTGACTAATAGCGAGCGCAGCTCGCCGGTGCGCAGCGCCGGCGAGCGAAGCGAGCTCTAAGAACCAGTGTGCGCGGGAAAAAGAACGAGCTAAACCTACAGTTCATCAAACAAAATTTTTTGTCTACGTCCCATAATGCTCTCTAATGTTTTCACCCGTGGTGCTATGCCAAAAATGGCCGACTTTTAACTCGTAATTTACAGTGACTCAAAGTTTATAGACACGTTTTGAGTACCGCATATGCTATGGCGAGACTCAAAAGAGTTGTTACATGCTTCCATACCTCCGTATTGAGTCGAGAAACGTAAACAAAGACGAACAAAGTCATGGATGACGTCACAGTGCACTCGCGCTATATTTCCCGCGATAAATTTAGAGATGGATCAAACACCTGTAATGCGTGTACTAGCTATTCCAGAATAGACTGCGATACCTGCCTCATTGACGGATGATTTGTTTTTAAATTTTTTTAATATAGAGATTTTATGTATATATATATTAGCAATTGCCATACTTTACTGTCATAACGATCCATTTTTAAGCTAATTGTGCATGCATGAGTAGGGAGGAAATAAACAATAGGACATTTTGAAATAAATAAAAAGGAATAAAATGAAAAAATAAACAGTTAAAAAATTATGTAGATATTGCATATAGTCAGACCATTAAATTTAAAAGTGGGAAATTACACACCTACAAACAGGTACCGGGCGCTCTCTCTCTCTCTCTCTCTCTCTGGCTCTCGCTCTCTCTCTCTCTGTCTGTCTCTCTCTCTCCTCTCTCTCTCTCTGGGAAGGGGGTTGCGCTGTATGTATCATAACCATTAAAATTAGTACATTTGGCATACTTATTGTAGAGCAATACCCTCAAAAATTATTTGACGTTCGTTGATACCTAAATAAAACTATAAGTTGACAATGATGCAAGGTATGTGTAATTCTTGCTGCATTCGCCATAACGTTAGCACCGTGTTCAGCTACTAAGTATTAAGCTATAAAAGCTACTATAGGTGGCAGGGGACAGGTTTTTTTTTTATAAGCAGGTGATCTGTAGGAAAAAATAAGCTACATGTATGTAAATTTTAACCATGTTTAAATATTTCATGGCGATTTCTGAAAAAAAGAAATTTCTGTATTTATTGCAAAAGTACATATACATTTGTACATGTATTAATTTTTAGCAGGACCTATCCCATGCTGATCTTTACACTGATTTTGACTTTTGATTGCAGGTCTGTTTGATGGGATGCTCTTTGGTATAGTTGCACAAAATGATCATATAAAATAATACCAAATGATTCATAGATTACATAAATTCCTGGTAATGTAGGTTTTAATCTCATTAGTTCAAGTTTGTTCAACCCAGGTGTCAAAATATAAATCTTTTATCTGAGCTGAGCCATCATCTGAACAAGATGAACAGATGTTAAACAGATGTGAACAATTTTTTCATAATGCACAATTTTACATCCTCAAATCACAAGCACTTATGGACAATTGATATCTTTAAACATAAGATTTAACAAATTTTACATCTATACTACATTCAGGTATAAAAATTTCTCCTATTAAAATATCAATGAGACAAGCAGGATATGTATTAAATTTCATAAAATGCCAGTCTGAGATCAGTAAGCAAGATAAGCTGAATTTGTGGTGGCTCAATTTTCTTGGAATTCCATTGGTATTTACATTCTCAACAGATTATTAAACAAAGTCTTATTTGTTACATGCCACTCCACAAAATTCACAATCTGTGAAATTTGGCCACCATGAATTTGTGTAAAAATATACATCTATACTCCGAAGCTTTGGTATACAATACTGTAGATCAACTTCCATTAGCAACTACTTATTTTCAAATCAACCATCATGGGCAGCGAAAAGGGTTTACTTTGAAATAAAATTTCATAATTGAAAGCTTCAGTCATTTTTAATAAATGCACAATGAATTTACAGTATGTTTACACAGATTGACAAATATTCATGAGTCATGGCTAATAAATATACATTGTGAACATTGCATGCAAATTAATATAATGCTGGTATACTGTAAATCACAAGCAATTTTTACGATCCATAAAATATCTACCCGGTACTGATTGTAATGTCTCAATTGAAGTTAAATTATGCAATATAACTTGCATGTCAAATTAGAAAAGTATATTTTTTTAAAAAGTAAAACAAAACCAAAATCACAAAATGAACAACATCTAGATACTATTTATAGAACAAAAGCAGTTTTGGTAGATAAGATGCAACCTACAGTATATAAAATTCCTAATAGTAAATTCAATTTAGCTACTTTCTGTGGAAGTTTTTGCAAATTGTCATCTCGAAAAACACGCTCTAAATTGAAGGCCTCTGGAACACATATCAAAGGTATAAACATCCAAAATGAGAAATGGAGTCCCATCAACACAAACATAATGAATGGCACAAATAATAGAAATGCAAAGAAGAAATATGATCCAGTTTTCCCAAGAAGTATGGCCATGGTGACGATGCCAGCTTTTCGATCTGATTCCATGTCTCTAGTATTGTTGGCATGCAGAATCGATTCAGTGTTCAGAGCCAGTGGCAGTGCATACAGAATTGGCATCATAGATAACTGACCTGATTGACTAAGATATGAAAACATGACGGTCAGTGGTCCAAACGTGAGAAATATCAGCAAGTCTCCTAGGGCGATATACTTCAGTCCAAGACCACCTGTGTACAGAAAACTCGAAGACAGTCCTCCAAAATACATGAGAGCAAGATGTTCCATCTTTGCTGGAGAGATGATTGTCAATACGAAACATCCAAGACATCCTACTATGTAAAATAATGCTCCTAGATTTGAAACAACAGCTGGGGGTAGAACATTATCCACCAATGTTCTGTCATCACTGGTCTTTTTGCTGTCTATGCCTTTCAGATAATCAAAATAAGTGTTCACTAAGTTCCCAGCTGCATGAACTGACAATGCTGACAGACAAGTCACCAAAAAGACACTGATACTGAAGTCCCCTGTACTTTTATAGGCAAGGGTGCTTCCCAAGGCCACTGGCGTCAATGATGCAGTAAAAGACCACGGACGGAGGGCCACAAAATACTTTCTGAGATTCAAGGAAAATGAAGACATTTTAGTCCGATCTGTCCTTGTAGAATGGCTCGTGTAATTCTCGGTGCCGTTAACGTCATGCTTGCCAAGCTTGGTACTCATGGTCAAAACAGAAAACGGAAATGATACAATGTCGTAAAATTTTCCGAAAATGAATGAAATAAATCTGTACTCTTTAGGATTAGACTTGAAATTTTGTATCTTTTATACTTTAGAAATAAATGCATTTGGCCATTTGGATCTTCCTAAAAACAAAACTTGTCCTGCTAATTGTCGTAAAACTTTTTATATCCGGTTGAACTTATCAAGGAAAGCATGATTGTTATTCTATGAGATGATGATGTCTTTAACTGCGTTGTTTTTATTATCGTAAAGCTTCCATGGAAACTTGTAGGTTTTATATTACAAGCTAAATATATGCATGTTTGTTTAATCGAGTGTCATAAGTAGATGCGGAGTTTATGATGAAGTATTTGTGGGCGTAGGCGATTTGTCAAAGCTTTAGCCTATAGTATTTATCATAATGCACGGTAATGCACATAACCACATTACCATAACCCCATTAACTGATGTTCAGTAGTAGTTAACAGACATGTTAAAATTTCTGCAAGTGGTGTAAGATGAAATAAAATCTTTTATTTTAGATGCTCATCTCGAAGAATATAGGCCAGTGTAAAGGTTAAATTATAAATATGACACAACATCTGCAAGAAATTATAACCCAGTTTGTGACAGGGTTAAAAAATAAAAATGAAGATGTTAGAAATAAGTCTGCCATG
The DNA here is from genome assembly GCF_025612915.1 of Magallana angulata. Lineage (NCBI taxonomy): Eukaryota > Metazoa > Mollusca > Bivalvia > Ostreida > Ostreidae > Magallana > Magallana angulata. The sequence continues at coordinate 55,614,185 of NC_069116.1, read as the reverse complement.
GATTTATACCGCTTTGTGGTCACTGAGTTACGGGAAATGCCCTCCGAGTACCACACAACCTTCATGGATAAATTCAACCATTTCATTTTTGAAATGGTATCCAGTTCAGATATGAATGAGCGCAAAGGCGGAATATTGGCCATAGGTATGTAACGTTGTATGACATAATGATATGCACTATAATAGAAAATTATTTTGATTTTTGAAATATGACTTACTAGTCTTTTTATTCTTTAGAAAAAAATAACTTTTTCCCTTTTATAGTTAGTCTTACTGGAGTTGATGTAGGGAACACCTCCACCAGAATAAGTAGGTTCTCTAATTACCTTCGGAATCTTCTGCCGTCCAATGATGTATCAGTCATGGAGATGGCTGCTCGGGCAGTGGGCTGGCTGGCCTACTCCTCAGGCTCCTATGCTGCAGAGTATGTGGAGCATGAAGTGAAGCGTGCCTTAGAGTGGTTAACTAGTGATCGACAGGAGAGCAAGCGACTAGCTGCTGTGAGTCAATCATCTCTTTTATTTTTATATTGGAAGTTAAAAAACTCAACTGATTTTGTCAAAGATAAACAAAAGTTGAATGACAATTTTTCTTGTATGTACGTCACATAATTTTTTTCTATATTTCATAGGTTTTGGTGCTGAAAGAACTTGCTGTAAATACCCCAACATTCTTCTTTCAACAAGTACAGCAGTTTTTTGATTGTATTTTCAATGCTGTTAGAGATCCGAAGGTAAGACTTAATTTAATAGAAGTTACATTTGTATTTTAACTTTGTGGAAAACTAAAATACAAATATGGGTAGGTAGGAGTAGAAATTAAGATTTTCTACATATGTCCAAGAATTTTGTAATAACGTACATGAAATCAGTTATGATTTTGACTTTGTAAATTTTAGCCCAACATCAGAGAAGGAGCTGTTGCAGCCCTGAGGGCCGCTCTGGCGGTAACCTCACAGCGAGAGAGCAAGGCCACTCAGAAGGCTCAGTGGTACAGGGTATGTAGTGATTGCATTATTATTACTACAAAACCTTAAGATTTGATACCAAATGTACATGATTATCATTGATTTACACAAAACAAATCTCTTCTTTTATTAGCAATGTTATGATGAGGCTGTGAAACTGTATGATGAGTTGCAGGGAAGAGAGAAGAAACTATCTCGAGATGACTGGGCTCATGGATCCCTTCTCATAATGAATGAACTGTTGAGATGTAGTAATATTGAGGGAGAGGTAATAGGAAAAGGGTTTAAATCATTGCACAGAAGCGCTTGTCAGTTAGATCTGATGAAGGTGTTTTTATTAAATTTACATGGAGATTTTTAAGATTTGGTTTTATGTTATACATTTGTACTACATTAATGTTTAATACTCAATTTTCATCAACAGAGGCTAAGAATGGAAATGGAAGATATAACTAACCAGCAGTATCAACATGAAAGGACTCTTAAGGTCTGTCAGGACATTTAGATGTTTATGTTATATAATGATGACTCAGCTGTTTGTTCTTAATCTTATGCAAAATACATGTATATCACAATAGAATATACTTTTTACTTTTAAGGAGATGTCAAAGACCCACAAATCACCCTCCAGTTCTCTAGCCCTGCAGCAGTTCCAACACAAAGCATTCCCCATCAACAACTTTATGTCTGGCAATCGGCATAACATGCAGAAAATCAGTTTTGAAAGCCGAACTTGTAAACAGCTTGTCGAAAGTCATTTTGATAAGGTACATTTAAAGAAAGAAAAATACCAGTGATACTTGACCAATATTGTACAGTATATGTTGATGAGGTTATTTGTCTTGAAGGTGTGTGCCCTACTTTTGAGACACAAGAACAGCAAGAGTGTTCACATCCAGCTGATTCTACAAGTTATCTTTCCACGTCTTGCCGCCTTTAAACCACATGAATTCTCCCGACTGTAAGTGATGAATTTGGTCTTGAATGTCCAATGGCCCAGAATTTATATACAATGTTATGTACTATAAGTACTTTTTTATGACTTTTCAAGAAATCTTTTAACAAATAAAATGTATTTTAACTTAATTTGATATTGTTTGCATTTTGTCTATATTTGGATCAAGGTACCTGGATGATACAATCAACTTCCTGTTGGGGTCACTGAAAACAACACGAGACAAGACCTCCACATTCCAGGCCATTGGACTACTGGCCATTTCTGTCCAGGACAACATTGTCCGATACCTTCCCGGGATCCTGGAGGTCATCAGGGCTTCCCTCCCTCCCAAAGACCTACCAGCCAAGTATGTCTAGTGAAGTATTCACTGCTTGAACCATCTCTTATGATGCTTATGAATTTACTTTAAATTTACAGCTTTCTTGACTAGTTTAGCATAAATGAAGTGAGATTTGAAAAAAATATGTATTCATTAATAAATCACAGGAAACAGAAGAATATGGTTGTGGATCCATCAGTTTTTACCTGTATCAGCATGCTGGCCAGAGCTGTAGGCCCAGCCATGATTAAGGATGTCAGAGATCTGTTAGACTCCATGTTTGCAACTGGTCTGAGGTAAGAAAAAACTTAAAAAGAATTATTGTTTTTTTATCACTATTTCACTTCTCTAAGTTTATTCACTGCTATGTGATGTTGATTGTTTTTCTTCAGTCCTGCTTTGACTGCAGCCCTTCGTGATCTGGCCATACAGATCCCACAACTAAAGAAAGAGATTCAGGAAGGGCTGTTGAAGAACCTCTCACTCATCTTAATGGGGAGACAACTCCGCCACCCTGGGGCCCCCAAAAGTCCCCTACAGCCTTTCCCTATGTCAGGTAAAGTCTTTTTACTTTTGTTTTATTGTCATGATTATGCAATATTTATTATTTATTGATCTAAAGGTTTGGTCATTTGATTGTCTTGTGATTCCAAAGAAAGCTTATTTTCATTTCGTTCTATTTTAGCCTCTTTAACAAATTTGGCAGACATCCAAGATGCCACAAGCATAACACTGGCATTAAAAACTCTGGGAAGCTTTGATTTTGAAGGTGAGCAATTTTTTTGTGATTTTACATTACACATGAAGATTTTGGAGCCTTATTTAGTGTTTTAAATTAGCTTGAATTTTAGAGTTCTTAATCTTTTCATATTATAATGCATTCTTATTTGTTTTGGTATTTTAGGCCACTCTTTGACCCAGTTTGTCCAGCATTGTGCTGAGCAGTACCTGTCCAGTGACCACAAGGAGATACGCATGGAAGCCGTCCGTACCTGTGCTAGGCTGCTGACTCCTCTTCTACAGGTATGACACACTGTAGTCATTCTTGTGAGAGAGTCATTATACATTGTATATTAAATACAGAAAAAAATGCATTTTGATTGTTTGTTTCAGTTGCTTGCCAATAGTCAAGGACAGATCAGCATAGCGGCCATGAATACAGTGGCTGAGGTGTTACATAAGCTGCTGGTAGTGGGCATCACAGACACAGGTGAGTTGGAGGAGGGGGTCATTATAAATGTAGGTCATTGAAACTGGGAGAAAGGTTAACACCTCAAAATGTACATGCAAGTCCCAAATTCAATGCATATATTGGGGCACCATAAATGTCCTCACATGGAAGCCATTTCAAACGATACTCTTACATGTACATTCATGCTGATCCATCTGGTGATAAACATTTTGATGTTTCAGATTCTGACATCAGATACTGTGTTCTGGTCTCTATGGATGACCGGTTTGATCCTCATCTAGCCCAAGCAGAGAATCTGTCCGCTTTGTTTGTGGCCCTGAATGATGAGGTGTTCGAGATTCGTGAGCTGGCAATTTGTATCATTGGTCGACTTAGCAGTAAAAACCCAGCATATGTCATGCCTTCTTTGAGGAAAACACTTATTCAGGTATTCACAGATTTAGTTGGTTTTTTTTTTTTACATTATCTGACATTGAGAAAAAATATTTCATACCAATTGAATTGAATACTTTTATGTTATGCACAGATCAGAACAGAGTTGGAATACAGTGGGGTGGGAAGAAACAAAGAACAAGCCGCTAAAATGCTTGGCCACCTGGTGGCTAATGCTGCCCGCCTGGTGCGCCCGTACATGGAACCCATATTGAACGCCCTGATCCCCAAACTGAAGGAGCCCGACCCTAACCCCAACGTCACCATCAGTGTACTGGTCGCCATAGGAGAACAGGCACAGGTAGAGAGGCAACAAGAGTAAAGAAACCGCTACACAAAATCATCTGTTCCTTTTTTTTCTTTACATATTGTAGTTCTGTTATTTGACTCAATACAGTTGCCTTGGTTGTAAATGTAGGTCAGTGGTACAGAGATGAGGAAGTGGATGGATGAGTTACTTCCCTTGATCTTGGAAATGTTACAAGACTCGTCGTCTCTACAGAAAAGAGAGGTAAATTAAGTTTCATAAAAAATCTGATACCTCTACTGTGCAAGTTTGAATTTTCTGCTGCTTTTGAAACACTAATACATGTACCTCTTTATTGCAGAAATTGTACCATACAAACTGCATTTCTTTTATCAGTGAAATGTAAAATGCAATGATACTCATGTACTTGTACATCTAATTTAATGCGTTCCTATAGGTTGCACTGTGGACCCTGGGACAGCTGGTTGAGAGTACAGGATACGTGATCGAGCCCTACAAACGCTACCCCTCATTGCTGGAAGTACTCCTTAACTTCTTGAAAACAGAGCAAGCTACAGGAATTAGAAGAGAGGTGAGTTTATAACATTATCCCAATTGTTTGATAAATAAATGATTCATTTGTAATGATTTTAAATATCTATCTGTTTTTTCATGTTTTATCAACAATATCTATTACTGAGTATTGGCTTTATAGGTGATCCGTGTGCTTGGTTTGCTTGGAGCTCTTGATCCACACAAACATAAGATGAACCAGGGAATGATTCAGAGGAATGAATCCAACTCTGTCAGTGCATCGGACACAAAGCTATCCTCTGACAGCACCCAGCCTGGTGAGACCTTTATAGTCTCTGTAAACTTTTTTCGTGCTTGACTCATATCTTATTGCCTGACAAAGAAAACTGTTCTAAATTAATTGAAAAGTTTTTATTATGTTTATACAATGTAGAGGTAAAGTAATATTGATACCAAAAAGTATAATACATTCAATACATGTGTATGTTTCTATCCAGAGAACACAAGTGAAATGTTAGCCAACATGACCGCTTCTACCACTCTGGAGGAAATCTATCCAGCCATTGCCATAGCAACACTGATGCGGATAATCCGTGATCCATCTCTCTCACAGCACCACACAATGGTGGTCCAGGCGATCACCTTCATCTTCAAGAGTCTGGGAATTAAGTGTGTCCCGTACATCCAGCAGGTGATCCCAGCTTACCTGGCGGTCATCCGGTCCGCAGATCAGACGTTTAGAGAGGTCAGTAGTTATGCTATGTCAAGTTTACTCTAATGAAGATCTATGTTATGAAGTGGGTGTGGTCATAACGGGTGCTTGATAAATTATTTGAAGTTGTTTCTCATTTGTCACAGTACTTTTATTATGTACACCATGCCAATTGTTTGATTGTTATTTACCAAATATTGACAAAATATGTTAATGTTATTTCTAAACAGTTCTTGTTCCAACAACTGGGAGTCATCATTGCGATCGTGAAACAACATATCAGGAACTACCTCAATGATATTTTCACCATTATAAAGGTACAGTCCTTACAATATTTTAAGCTGATTGATTTCAAGTTATCATACATACAATGTACATGGATAATTTCATAAACAACAAGATGTATTATGGAAATATTTTCATGTTGTTGTATTACAACTAGACCAAGCAAGGATCTTCAAATATGATATTACTGTAGTATTGAGACAATTTCTAAAAACATTAAGAAATTAACTTTGGTTGACCAATGTAGGAGTACTGGAGTCCCAACAGCACCATGCAGAACACAATCATTAACCTGGTGGAGCAGATTGTGACGGCCCTGGGGACAGAGTTCAAGATCTACCTCCCCCAGATCATTCCCCAGATCCTCAAAGTCTTCATGCAGGACTCCAGCGACAACCGGGCAGTCACCGGCAAGGTCTGTACATGGTCAATGTCTTGTATTGTAAGATTTACCTGTGATACAAACACAGGTCATTTTCAATTACCTGAAGTAATACTTTGTGTGGGTTACCTGTGTGATTTACTTGTGGTAATACTTTGTATGGGTTACCTGTGGTAATACTTAGTGTGATTAACCTGTGGTAATACATTATATGAATTACCTGTGTTTATATATAGTAGGAATTACCTATGGTAATACATTGTGAAATTACGTTTGGTAATACATTTTAGGAATTACCAGTGTTACAGCACTTTATCAATGAAATAAAACAATATTTTACCTTCGATGATATTTTGTCCTTATATTTAATGTATATGTTGCTATACTTAATGTAGACTCTGTTCCTTACAGTTACTGAATGCCCTACAGTTGTTTGGGGCTAACCTTGATGACTACCTCCATCTACTCCTCCCTCCTGTGGTGAAGCTGTTTGACAGCCCAGATGTCCCTCTCTCAGTCAAAAGGTCAGTGCATAAATAAACAGAAAAAAGAATCTGATATTTATAATTTCCTTAAAAGCACATCATATGTTCTGAATCAATTGTATATTTTTTTTTAACACTCACAAAGTACATTATAGTCTCTTGTTTCTATTTTTAGGATTGCCTTGGAAACGGTAGATAAATTGACCTTGACCCTTGACCTGACAGAGTTTGCTTCCCGGATCATTCATCCCCTTGTGAGAACCTTGGACTCTGTGCCTGAGTTACAGACAGCTGCCATGGATACACTGTGTGCCATGGTGATGCAGATGGGTCCAAAGTTCACTATCTTCATTCCGATGGTCCAACGTGTGATACAGAAACACAAGATAGCTCACCAGCGATACTTCATTCTTATGGCAAGGATTCTCAAGGTCAGTCAAAATGTTATTATAATTATAGTATGTTAACAGCTTAAATATAAAATATCATCTTATGGACTCTGGAATTTTCACTCTTTTGTGTCTTTACCTTTAGGCATCAACCATTGCTGAGGAAGAAGATGATCCTATTTTATTAAAGCACAGAAAGAATCGTGGGAAGGCAACAGAATCTAGTGAATCGATGGCAGACACAGCTGTGATTAAGAAGCTTCATGTCAGCTTTATAAATCTCCAAAAGGTAAGGTGGTCTGAGATATTGTTGTTTATTGGTTAGACATTCCGTTGTAATAGAATATTCAGTCAAGTATAGAAATACATTTAACTGTAGACCAGAATTAATCTGATCAATTTACATTTGAAGGACCTGTTAGAAACATTCAAACAATTTACATGTACATGTTCAATTATATACATATATATATTATGTACAATGTACATACAAATTTTCTGTGATGATTCTTTTTAAATACTGTAATAATAGAAATTTTGGATATCTGTTTACAGAAATTCTTTGTAGACCTACATGTATAAGAAATAATCATTTGGTTAAGGGGAGGATGGTTAAAGAAACTTTGTATTGTTAAAATAACCACTGTTCTATAATTTTTTCATTTTGTTTCAGGCTTTGGAAGCTGGGAGAAAGGAATCCAAGGAAGACTGGATGGAGTGGCTGAGGAGACTGAGTATAGAGCTCCTGAAAGAGTCCCCATCCCCTGCCCTCAGGTCCTGCTGGGCCCTGGCCCAGACCTACAACTCGCTGGCCAAGTAAGTCCCCATCCCCCGCCCTCAGGTCCTGCTGGGCTCTGGCCCAGACCTTCCACTGACTGGCCAAGTAAGCCCCTATCTCATTACAACTCGCTGGCCAAGTAAGTCCCCATCCCCCGCCCTCAGGTCCTGCTGGGCTCTGGCCCAGACCTACCACTGACTGGCCAAGTAAGCCCCTATCTCATTACAACTCACTGGCTAAGTAAGTCTGTATCTCATCATCTCATAACAACTCACTGGCCAAGTAAGTCCTTATCTTATCATCTCATTACAACTCACTGGCCAAGTAAGTCTCTATCTTATCTCATTACAACTCACTGGCAAAGTATGTCCTAATCTCACCATCTCATACAACTCACTGACCAAGTATGTCAATATTTCAATACAACTCACTGACCAAGTAAGCCCCTATCTTACAATCTCATTACAACTCACTGGCAAGTATGGCCAAGTAAGTTCTCATCCCATTACAACTTACTAGCCAAGTTGGTCCCCATCTCATTATAAGTCTCTTGCCAAGTAAGCCCCATCTGCTCTCCAGAGGAGCTTACTAAATATGATGATCATTGCTTGAAACTCATAACCAAAGCTTTGCTTTCTCAATTTAAAGTTATACCTGTTCTATCCCTGTAGTCAAAGATAACAAAGTGAGTTTTGGTTTTCAGAGATCTGTTCAATGCTGCCTTTGTGTCCTGCTGGACTGAACTTACAGAAGCACAGCAAGATGAACTCATTCTTAGTCTCGAACAAGCCCTCACATCTCAGGAAATACCCGAGATCACTCAGACTCTTCTTAATCTGGCAGAATTCATGGAACACTGTGATAAAGTGAGTGACAAAGAAGAAATGAGGTCACAGCTGTCATAAATCTTAATAACTTATCAATCACATTATGAATTGAGACTATTGTAAGATATAATTGAATCTTTCAGGGGCCCCTACCATTAGATACCTCACTATTGGGATCTCGGGCGATGAGGTGCCGAGCGTATGCCAAGGCTCTACACTACAAGGAAGAGGAGTTCCACCGGGGACCCACCACAGCCACTCTCGAATCTCTGATCAGGTGACTGTCATGTGACTTCTGAATGATTTAAAGGCCACTTTGTCTAAATACAACATGTTGTTTCTTATGTGTATACTTTTATGTACCTTTTGTTTACTTCTAGTATTAACAACAAGCTTCAGCAGCCCGAGTCTGCCTCTGGTGTGCTACAGTACGCACAGAACCACAGGACTGATGTGGTATGACTTAATAACATCAAAATATTTAGAGATTTTCATGATATACATGTAATAGACAATTGTTTGGAGCTCCCAATTATTTTTATTTTTTCTAGTAGGCTAACTTAAGGCTATTATGGAAACGGTACCAGTATTTGTTATTCATTGATAAAAAATAGCATAAAGCAACAAACAAGACTATAATATTTGTCTTCATCCAGAATTATATTGTGCCTTTATCTTAAATAAACGATAAATTTGTAAATGATAACAAAAGATGCTGGAAAATTAATATACGTGTAAATTGATGAATGCTTGCCATTGGTAGAAAGTACAAGAAAGCTGGTATGAGAAGCTTCACGAGTGGAATAAAGCTCTAGAGGCCTACGAGAAAAAACAGGAGGAGAAACCTGAGGATTTCAACCTGACTCTGGGCAGAATGAGATGTCTAGAGGCATTAGCAGAGTGGTAGGTTTATAACAGAGAGTGCTTATTCAGTTTGATGTGTGTGTAATAAAAGGATACTCTTGACATAATGGACATGTACTTACAGAAGCTCAAGTACAGTTCATAGTGTTGGTGTAATTGTATACAGTCAAAACTGCCATAGCGGTCACCCCTATTAAGCAATCACCTTTCGTATGCGGCCATTTTATTTCCTCCCGATGAAAAATCCTATATAATTGCCTTCTAAAGAGCGGCCACCTGTCTAACGCGGTCAGCGGTCATCGTATTTTGATCCGAAACTGTACAGTCGACATGCATTAGGCGGCCATCTTGGCTGGTCACATGATTTACACCCGGGGATTTTTAAACATGGCTTCCGAATGTCGGGTATAAATGTAAACAATAATTATACACTTGAGGCGAGAGAAACCAAATTAATCGATGTATTTATAATACATAATTGGCAGATCAGATACGAATGGGAATCAAGTGAATCGTTTAAACAAGTATTAACAAAATGTTTGTTTTATAAACATGAATGATATACAGGTGTCAAAAATATCCGCGGCGAGGCAAGAGAAAATTGCTTGATTTAATAATATGATTTTGAGTTCAGATACGGTTGGTTAAAACGTTTTTGTTGATTTGTATTAAAAGTGTTTGTTTTCTATATATACGGTACTCATAAAAATAGTGTTAGTGTTATAATTGTGAAAATGTCGGCGACAAGGTTTTACCACGTAATGACTTTTTTGAATATTTTAAAGACTGAAATATAAAAATTGCATGCACAATGCATTGTAATGTATTTCTACTTATTTGTAAATATAAAAGATACTATAAAAACATCAAATCAATTACTTTATCTATCATTTTGATACATTATGCTAAATATCAAGCAATAATTGAAATAAAATTGAATAATTGTTCTAAAAATGGAAATTCACAAGTCTCCATTCAAAGGTCACCTCTGTTAAGAGGTCACTTTGGGTGCCTCCCGCAGGTGACTGCTTAATACAAGTTTGATTGTATTCTGAGACTTGGTTCCATGATTTATTCTCTTTTTTCTATTTCTCTATCCTGAAGTTAAGATACAAAGATCATTTCACATCTTGTACCTTTTTATCCAGGGGTCACCTTCATCAGATTGCCTGTGAGAAGTGGGGGACCAGTAGTGATGAGAATCGCACTGACATGGCGAGAATGGCTGCTTCAGCTGCCTGGGGACTGGGTAAGTAAGGAGTCCTTGGAACAGGCAAAGAGGTTGAGTTGTACCTCTTTGTGTATTACATGAGTCAGTGGGGCACTATGGCCAAGAGATTGATTTGTAACTGTTTTGCGTTATGTAGGTCAGTGGGACAGTATGGAGGAGTACATGTGTCTGATCCCCAGGAACAGTTACAATGGGGCATTTTACCGTGCTGTGTTTGCTCTCCATACAGAGAACTACCAGTTAGCACAACAGGTATGCATTCTGTCAGTACTGAACATTTTTTTAAAAATTTATAAAATCAAATGTGATCCTATATTATTGTTATGGCTAAGGGAATTAAGAATACCAATGCATCTTATTTCAGTGCATTGACAAAGCCAGAGATATTCTGGACACAGAGCTGACAGCTATGGCAGGGGAGAGCTACAACAGAGCCTATGGGGTAAACACTCTTTTTACATCTCTAAATTCAAATCTCAAATTCCCAACTCATTTCACTGGTTTTGTAGGACATTATTTATATTATGGAGTTAATTCTGTTATCCAGGCCATGGTCAATGTCCAGATGTTGTCGGAGCTTGAGGAGGTCATGCAGTTTAAACTGGTCCCCGAACGACAGGAGGCCATCAAGCACATGTGGTGGGACCGCCTCCAAGGCTGTCAGCGCGTGGTGGAAGACTGGCAGAAGATCATCCAGGTCCGCTCCCTGGTTGTGTCGCCCCTGGAAGACATGAAAACATGGCTGAAGTACGCCAGCCTGTGCAGGAAGAGTGGAAGACTGGTCAGTGGTAGACTACATGTAAATTCTCTCTACGTCAGAAGGCACAGTAGGCCATAATACTTCCTTTATATTTCTTTCTGTCCTTAGATGCTGAATTTGCAGCATTCTGAATTTGTAGCATTCAAGCTAGACTATCTAGCTACATTTCTCTCTTGTTTCAACAGTTCTCCTCCATTGTTGGACTAAAGCAGCTCTTTGTATTTGTTTGCAGGAAATTTCTGCATGTACATCTACATTATTATTAATTAGAAATTGATGTCTCTTTTTATCAAAGAATTTATGAAATTGTAGGCCCTTTCCCAGAAGACTCTGGTGATGCTGTTGGGGATGGACCCTGCTAAGAACTGTGATAAGCCTATTCCTACCACCAACCCTCAGGTCACCTTTGCTTACCTCAAACACATGTGGAAGAGTAGTCAGAAGGTAAAAGACTATTAAATCTACAGTCATATGTAAGGGTATTACATTTAACAGATTTAATTGAAATGTAGCCACATTCTCATAAAAAAATCAAAATTTGCAGAAAGAAGCTTATGGTAAATTGCAACATTTTGTCCAACATTCACTTCAAACTCGGGCTCTCCAACTGATAACGCCTGAGGATACTCAACAAAGAACTCAACTGAACAAGTTGCTGGCTAGGTAAAGTTATTCAAATTTTTAAATCATAGTTATAATCTTCAGTGATATACATGTAACATGTTATGATGAAATCACTTGAATTGTCGAATTTTTTGATTTTGTAAATGAGAACTTGGGTTCACACTACTTTAAGACTTTCCAGACCTACTTACGGTACATGTAAATATCTTTTATCTTATGTAATGATGTGGAGGACTCTGTTTGACATTTTTTGTACAATTTTTCCTTATTTTGTTATAATGAAGGTGTTACCTGAAGCTTGGAGACTGGGCGGACATGTTGTATGGAGTGAACGAAGAATCGGTGACCCAGATTCTAGAGTACTACAGCCTGGCCACAGAGTACGACAAATACTGGTACAAGGTAGGCAGGAAGTTCCTCAAACAGACATTGCCATGTCACCAAGTACATGTTAACTTTATAAACAAAATTTTGATTGATTTTTGTATTGTGTTTACTGTAGGCGTGGCATGGATGGGCTCTAATCAACTATGAAGCGGTCTTATTTTACAAACAATCAGAGAAGTCGGGCAATCAGCCCCAGTCCCCTGGAGATATTGGCCCTCCGGGGAGAGGAGACGCGCCCCTCTCACCAAAGACGGACACCAGTGTCTCCGTAATATGTTTTAAACAATATTTAAAAGATTAGATTTTCATCTGAATAAGATACATGTGTGGGATAGCAGGTTTTATTCAAATAACCATTGTCTATGAATTTAAGTGTACATATCCTCAAAACTGAATTTTACAACATGTATATCCAATAAATTTGATACCACTGAATATTAAAGAAACCACAATATGTAGACTCCCTTTACCCTTATCTCTCTCATAGTTTTAACTAAAGTTGATCTTTTGTTTGGTAGAGTTGCATTTTTACCATTCTTGTTTCTTTGCTTACAGACTGCCTCCAAGATGCATAAATACTGTGTCCTAGCTGTACAGGGATTCTTTAGGTCCATCTCTTTGTCCCAGAATAAAAGTTTACAGGACACACTCAGGTAAATTTTGTAGATTCCAGCAACTCATTGCTGTAGGCATCATGACTCTATACATGTATTAATTACCTCTTTATGCTGTTGGAAAAGATTCAGGAAGTAGGAATTTATATGCTTCATTTTGTTTTATATTTACATGTAGGTTGTTGACGCTGATGTTTGACTATGGTCAGTGGTTAGAGGTATACGAGGCATTGAATGATGGACTGAAAACCATACAGGTGGAGAACTGGCTGCAGGTAAGTTGTGGGATTCTTACAACCCAGGGATTTTAAAAAGCTGAGGAAACTATTCCTTTTACTAGTACATACATGTACATGTGAGTGTATTTTTTAGGGTTGCATTGAGAAAGATGACTTATTTCCTTTTATTTGTAGGTGATTCCTCAACTGATTGCCAGGATTGACATTCCACGCCCCTTGGTCAGTCGTCTCATCAGTCAGCTCTTGATCGACATCGGCAAGGCTCACCCTCAGGTAATTTGTCTGAAGTAATAATTAAAGTTAAAGTATGAGAATTAAATTATTCTTATAAAGTACCTGCCTTCCACTTTATGCATTTTCTACAACATTCTTGGCTTTATTTGAATGTACAATGAAGTTGATGATTGAATTGGCTGATTCAAGATGTTTAGATTGTTACATGTATTTTAGGCCTTGATTTACCCCCTTACTGTGGCCTCCAAGTCTAACGTTCCTGCCCGCCAAACAGCAGCCAACAAAATCCTGAAGAACATGTGTGAACACAGCAACACTTTGGTACAACAGGCCATGCTGGTAATTAAGATCCAAATGTCTTATACACATATAACATTATGCTTGTTACTAAAACAATATTGTAAGTTTCTATTCAGAAATTGAGTCACAAAAGATACTTTTTATGCTCTACGACAATTTCATATTTTATTTGCAATTATTACATTTATTGTACATCATTTTCAAGTAGCACCTGCTTAGTCATGTCACATACCAATTTCAAATATGGTAGTCATTTCCTTGAAACTGTGTTAAAATAATAAGCAGAATTTGAAATTGATTTAGTTTTTTTGGTACAGCAGGCCATGCTGGTAAGATCCTAATGTCTTATACATATATAACATTATGTTTGTTAAGTTGTTATTAAAACAATATTGTAAGTTCTTTCTATTCAGAAATTGAGCCACAAAAGATACCTTCTTATGCTCCACGACAATTTCATATTTTATTTGCATTTATTACATTTATTGAACATCATTTTCAAGTAGCACCTGCTTAGTCATGTCACATACCAATTTCAAAAATGGTAGTCATTTCCTTGAAACTGTGTTAAAATAATAAGCAGAATTTGTAATTGATTTTGATGTTTAGGTGAGTGAGGAGCTGATCCGAGTGGCCATTCTCTGGCATGAGTTGTGGCATGAGGGACTAGAGGAGGCCTCCAGGCTATACTTTGGGGAAAGGGACATCAAGGGCATGTTCTCTACCCTGGAGCCGCTACATAACATGGTGGAGCGCGGCCCCCAGACCCTCAAGGAAACTTCATTTAATCAGGTAATTAGTGACATCATTTTGAATCTCCACAGTAGTGTACTGTATATATGTTGGTAATTATGATAACTAGGTACAGTACTGATTATGAAGTTACTGACTACCTGGTCATCACTAATATTTCAAATCATGAACTAATCTTTGAATGTTTTATGTACCGGTACATGTATATATTATGTATAAAATTAAAGCTTGCTCATGAATGGCAGTGATCCAATTTATCACTGATAAATTTCAAAATAAAGTCTTCAGAATTAATAAAAGTTGGTGTACAGTAATTTGTAATGCAGGATTAGGGTTACTGAGTACTGGTCTAGTTGAATTGATCGTATCAGTGGTACATCTGTGTGTTTATATGGAGTGTGTTACTCTATCAGTGGTTCATCTGTGTGTATACATTGAGTGTGTTACTCTATCAGTGGTACATTAGTGTGTCTATATGGTGTGTGTTACTCTATCAGTGGTACATTAGTGTGTTTATATGGAGTGTGTTACTCTATCAGTGGTACATTAGTGTGTCTATATGGTGTGTGTTACTCTATCAGTGGTACATTAGTGTGTTTATATGGTGTATGTTACTCTATCAGTGGTACATTAGTGTGTCTATATGGTGTGTGTTACTCTATCAGTGGTACATTAGTGTGTCTATATGGTGTGTGTTACTCTATCAGTGGTACATTAGTACTCTATCAGTGGTACATTAGTGTGTCTATATGGAGTGTATTACTCTATCAGTGGTACATTAGTGTGTTTATATGGAGTGTGTTACTCTATCAGTGGTACATTAGTGTGTCTATATGGTGTGTGTTACTCTATCAGTGGTACATTAGTGTGTTTATATGGTGTATGTTACTCTATCAGTGGTACATTTGTGTGTCTATATGGAGTGTGTTACTCTATCAGTGGTACATTAGTGTGTCTATATGGAGTGTGTTACTCTATCAGTGGTACATTAGTGTGTCTATATGGAGTGTGTTACTCTATCAGTGGTACATTTGTGTTTACATGGTGTGTGTTACTCTATCAGTGGTACATTAGTGTGTTTATATGGAGTGTGTTACTCTATCAGTGATACATTAGTGTGTTTATATGGAGTGTGTTACTCTATCAGTGGTACATTAGTGTGTCTATATGGTGTGTGTTACTCTATCAGTGGTACATTAGTGTGTCTATATGGTGTGTGTTACTTTATCAGTGGTACATTAGTACTCTATCAGTGGTACATTAGTGTGTCTATATGGAGTGTGTTACTCTATCAGTGGTAGATCTGTGTGTTTATATGGAGTGTGTTACTCTATCAGTGGTACATTTGTGTGTTTATATGGTGTGTGTTACTCTATCAGTGGTACATTAGTACTCTATCAGTGGTACATTAGTGTGTCTATATGGTGTGTGTTACTCTATCAGTGGTACATTAGTACTCTATCAGTGGTACATCTGTGTGTCTATATGGAGTGTGTTACTCTATCAGTGGTACATTAGTGTGTCTATATGGTGTATGTTACTCTATCAGTGGTACATTAGTGTGTCTATGTGGTGTGTGTTACTCTATCAGTGGTACATTAGTGTGTCTATGTGGTGTGTGTTACTCTATCAGTGGTACATTAGTGTGTTTATGTGGTGTGTGTTACTCTATCAGTGGTACATTAGTGTGTCTATATGGAGTGTGTTACTGTATCAGTGGTACATTAGTGTGTCTATATGGAGTGTGTTACTCTATCAGTGGTACATTTGTGTGTTTATATGGTGTGTGTTACTCTATCAGTGGTACATTAGTGTGTCTATATGGTGTGTGTTACTCTATCAGTGGTACATTAGTGTGTCTATATGGAGTGTGTTACTCTATCAGTGGTACATTAGTGTGTCTATATGGTGTGTGTTACTCTATCAGTGGTACATTAGTACTCTATCAGTGGTACATTAGTGTGTCTATATGGAGTGTGTTACTCTATCAGTGGTACATCTGTGTGTTTATATGGAGTGTGTTACTCTATCAGTGGTACATTAGTGTGTCTATATGGTGTGTGTTACTCTATCAGTGGTACATTAGTGTGTCTATATGGTGTGTGTTACTCTATCAGTGGTACATTAGTGTGTCTATATGGTGTGAGTTACTCTATCAGTGGTACATCTGTGTGTCTATATGGAGTGTGTTACTCTATCAGTGGTACATTTGTGTGTTTATATGGAGTGTGTTACTCTAACAGTGGTACATTTGACTCTATCAGTGGTACATTAGTGTGTCTATATGGAGTGTGTTACTCTATCAGTGGTACATTAGTGTGTCTATATGGAGTGTGTTACTCTATCAGTGATACATGTGTGTATGTATACATTGAGTGTGTTACTCTGTAGGCGTATGGCCGTGACCTGATGGAGGCCCAGGAGTGGTGTAGGAAGTACCAGAGGTCAGAGAACGTCAAGGACCTGACCCAGGCCTGGGATCTATACTACCATGTGTTCAGGAGGATCTCTAAACAGCTACCTCAGGTAACCATCACCTATACTGGTAACAATTCAGGTCAAAACCTTTGAGTGTAAGTCTATGTACATTTAGAAAAAGAAAATTGATTTGATAGCATTCAACCAAATGCAGAATTTCTCAGACTTGCTGTCCTACCAAAATTAAAAGTAGATGGATGCATATTGGAAAATTTACACAAAATTATTACCTGGTTCTAGCATCTAGGTAGTCTTGTATGTATGCATGTATTTACTGGTAATTGTATTGTTTACCTTTAACAGCTGACATCCCTGGAGCTTCAGTATGTTTCTCCTAAACTTCTCCGCTGTCAAGATCTGGAGTTAGCTGTGCCTGGGAAGTATGAACCAAACCAACCGATCGTCAAAATCAAACGCTGCCAGAGCTCACTGCAAGTCATTACCTCAAAGCAGAGGCCCAGAAAACTCAGCATATTTGGTAAGTGGCTTGCCTTTATGTCACCATACTGATTCCTTATGCATGACTTTTGTTTAAGTAGATTGGTAAATTCAATCAAAATAATGAACATTGTATTTTAGTTGTGCATTATTGCAGTTACAAGCTGATAATACAATAAGGAATCAAACAAAACAACTCATCAGTTTTATTTAAAAACATTAGTACATGTACTAATTTGTTAATGTTTGCAGAATAACATATGCCTGTTTTGTATTTAAATCAAGTAGAAAAAATGGAATATGTACTTTAAGTTGTTTCACTTTGATCCCTCATTAACAGGCTCCAATGGGAAGGAGTTCCAATAGAAATGGAATATGTGCATTTAGTTTTTTCACTTTGATCCCTCATTAACAGGCTCCAATGGGAAGGAGTTCCAATAGATATGGAATATGTGCTTTTAGTTGTTTCACTTTGATCCCTCATTAACAGGTTGCAATGGAACGGAGTTCCAGTAGAAATGGAATATGTACTTTTCGTTGTTTCACTTTGATCCCTCATTAACAGGTTCCAATGGGAAAGAGTTCCAGTTCCTGCTGAAGGGACACGAGGACCTGCGACAAGACGAGCGAGTCATGCAGCTCTTTGGACTAGTCAACTCTCTCCTGGTGGAAAATCCAGAGACCTTCCGAAGGAACCTTACGTAAGACACTATTTTCTATAAAATATAGATTGGAACTTTGTTACTTGATTTGAAAGTTGTTAATGTTTTTTGTAAATTTTACTAAATTATCTTTTCCTCCACATAGTTTGTGATGTGTAGGAGTAATAGTAAATTTAGTTTACGGTATTTAACTTATTACCGGTACATTTTACATGTATTTGCTTTGCAAGCATGTACTTGTACATGCACAAGTCGACATTCTTCACTATTGCTCTGACATATTGACAGGATTCAGCGGTTCTCCGTTATCCCCCTGTCAACAAACTCCGGCCTGATTGGCTGGGTCCCCCACACCGACACCCTACACTCCCTCATCCGTGACTACCGAGAGAAAAAGAAAATTCTGCTCAACATAGAGCACAGGCTAATGCTCAGAGTAAGTACATTTCTGAAATACTGTGAACCAACCTTATTTCCTAATTTACCAGTGCTAAACTTGTTCATGGGGACCAATTTGATTTGAACATATTTTATTATGCAAATATACATTTACATAAATGGATTAGGCAGCAGGCAATGCCTTCTCCATCCTCTTCATGGGGACCAATGATAGCGATTGAGTAAAAAAGACTGGTTTGCAGTGAAAAATATTTGTGACAATGATATTGCTTTGAATCTTGCAAAAAATTTTCTTATACAAACAAAAGTTAATTTTCAGTATCCAAGATCAAAATTTTGGTTACTACATGCATATACAAGTATACATTGATGTTTTACAGATGGCACCGGACTATGACCATTTGACCCTGATGCAGAAGGTGGAGGTATTTGAGCATGCTCTGGAGCACACCCAGGGAGATGACCTGGCCAAGATCTTGTGGTACAAGAGTCCCAGCTCAGAGGTAAAGCACACAGTGTCATGCTTTGTGGTGGTGAATAAAACTCTGATGGTGAACAATTTTAAACTCAATTTAATAAATGCTAGAGAAATGTTAGGGTGTGTGCTTCATAATTTGACAGGTGTGGTTCGATAGACGTACAAACTACACTCGCTCCCTGGCTGTTATGTCTATGGTGGGCTATGTGTTGGGTCTTGGAGACAGGTATGATTAAAAGATTTCAAGAATTGTGTCCCATGCCTTAGTTATCATGTATTTGTTATAATAAGGGTTGTTTTGTAAAAAATTTCAACTTAAATTCAGACATCCTTCCAATCTGATGTTGGACCGTACTAGCGGCAAGGTCATTCATATTGACTTTGGTGACTGCTTTGAGGTTGCCATGGTGAGAGAAAAGTTTCCGGAAAAGATTCCATTCCGCTTGACTCGCATGTTAATCAATGCTATGGAGGTACGACTTACGCAACCTTATGACCATTATGAATTATGCTTACCAATATTATCTGCATATTGTATTTAAATGACTTAAAAGTAAAATATTTGTGATAAGATCATCAGATAAAAAATATTTTACTTTGTTTCCACTTATATTCATGTGTCCTTTCCCATTTACTCTTTGAAATTGTTGTGTCATTATTAAAACAAAATTAGTATGATTTAACGGTATCTTAATATGTCATAACATGGAATTCTGACGTTAAGTGTGTGTTGCTAGGTGACAGGTATCGACGGTAACTATAAGATGACCTGTGAGAGTGTGATGGAGGTACTAAGGGAACACAAGGACAGTCTGATGGCCGTGCTGGAGGCCTTCGTGTACGACCCTCTCCTCAACTGGAGGCTCATGGACAGTATGTAGCCCACTCCCTTTAACCGTCAATATTCTGTTGGTTTCTTTTGTAAATTGTAAATTCAAAAGCACATCAAATGGGTCACTAATTTAAATCATGTACCAGGAACATTTATATTTCTAATAAAGAGGGATTCAACTTCATTTGCCATTTAAAAAAAATTTCAGTTTAATTGCTTTAAATACCTGTAATTGTTTTTGAATTGGTTGTTGGCAATTTTCTAAGCATTTCAGACATTATTGTGAACTTATAAATTTCATTTATAGCAACAGCCAAAGGGAAAACAAAGACCAAAGATTCATACTCTGGTGGAAGTCAAGAACAGGCAGACATGTTGGAGAACGTCGATATCAATCAGACCGCACACAAACGCTCCGCCCCTGAGGCCGCAAGTTCAGTCAGCGGGGACAATTTCCAGGCAGAGGTCATCAACAAGAAGGCACTGTCCATCATTAATCGGGTTAGGGACAAACTAACTGGTCGTGACTTCTCTCAGGGGGATCCAATTGATGTCCCCACCCAGGTGGACCTCCTGATAAAACAGGCCACCTCCCACGAGAATCTTTGTCAGTGTTACATTGGGTGGTGTCCATTCTGGTGAAAGGTTCTCGGCTCTGATGTGTGTGCTGTGGTGATTCCACCTTTAAACACTGTGTTATGCATGTCACCTGTGATTTATTAAGTTGGTTTGTCTTACATACATAATTATGTACATTAACATGCTGTTTTTTTATTGCAAATTATGTATAGATTAATTTGGCAGTTAAATGTGCCTGTGTACAGAAGATAGTTTGCAAATGCCATTTTGAATCTTATTTACTGATTGTATATTTGTTTATGGATTATTTATGTAGTAGTGACATGTTTTAGCAATTTGCTAAACAAATGAACAAGTACTGAAAATGACAGAGAATTATGATACATGTACATGTATCCTGTGAATCGTTTTATTGTAAATTAGAGACGTGAAAGTATCATAAAATTTAGGATCTTAAAGTTTGCTTCAAAACAAGTTATAAGCTCCACTTTACTTAATGATTACTGGTAATTATTGACAATGTTACTGCAATTCAGGTTTATTTTTTACAATCAAACATTGCTAGTAGCTTTACATTTGCAACCACATGCTTCACAACATTTATATATGAACATTCATGCTATGAATGTGTCGAGGTTCCATATTTTTATGTGTACAGTATGCTTCTATGAATGTACTTACTTGTACATGCAGTCATTAAGTCCTGTTTTGTATTGTCTGATGTACATACTAGTGCTGGCTCTGTTATTTTGTGCTGACAACAGTTTTTATAAGTGCTATGCGGATAAATTCTAAATGTCTTTTTGTACATGTTAATACACATGTAGTTATTACACATGTACATGTTATTAAGGTATCCGATCCATAATAGGACCTAATTTTTCCAACCTTGAATATCCATCATGTATTTAATACTTTGATACCTAAAGCATTTTAAACAAGAAAAAGATTTACTGAGAGAAATTTTCAAAAATATTATTAACTAAGCAGTGATTAATTGATCATAAAGATTGCATTATGGTCTATGGGGACAAGCACATTTTTTAAAATAAAAAAGTAAATTCTAAGAATATCAATAAATGCTTTGGTGGAAAGATGTATTTTATCATTAGGAATACAAAAACTATTGAAAATCAATTTTACACTATATAGATTTTTTAAAATGAATTTTATAGAATAAAAGCAAAGGGGCGCAACTCTTCAAAAAAAGGAAAAGGTCATTAATTAGGACATTCCACTCTTACATATTGATACTTAAACATGAAATTATGTCCAAGTATACTGAGTATTAAGCCCATACATATCTGTTATGCACCAAATTCATTGAACCTGGGGCTATTATAGATCGGATACCTTAACGAACATTCATGTTGATGTATTTACTCTTTAAACCATGCTTATTAGATTTGACAAAAATATTCTTGTGATATTCGCTGTGTTATGGAAATGGAGCTATATGTACAATTGTCATGAAAACTTTACATCTACAAATATGCATATTGAGTATGTTAATTATGAGGCAGAAATCTTTTTTTTTTTTATTTGACTCGCAAATTGCAGAGAAAAAAATCGCAAAATATGAATACTTGAAATAAAAACACAAAATTTGTAGATTTTTTAAGTTATCAACCCTATTTTTTTATGAGGGAAGTATTGGGGTAATTCAAAGAGTTTTTGTAAATACACAGTGCCAACATTGTACCATACATGTATGAAGCATTTATAATTGTGTCATAAATGAATACTGTTATGTATTACAAATATACTGTTAAAAATGTCCTTTAAAGTAATATTGTTTGTGACAATAAATTAAAGATAAAATGTTAATTCACACCTTATTGTTCATTATATTTCCTGCTAACGAATGCCATATCTTTTGTAATAATGAGCAATAACATGCTCATGGGATATGAAATCTAAATGAATGCTCATTTGTTAACATCACAGCAATTGCTATTGTTTGTGAATATACAATGTACAGTCTGAAGCACCAATACATTTTTCAGTGCTTGTTTAACAAACAAAGAGTATTACCAAATCTTTGAGGAAAAGAACTTGTTATATTAAACAGATTTATTTAAAAACCACTGAAATATAGAGAAAATGATCATGAAATTTAAAATATTGATAAATAAAACAACATTTGTACATGAAAAACACATGCACTCACCGTTTATGACTTTTTAGCAACCATTCAAGTGCTTCTATGTTTCTTTTATTTTAAATTGACATTATCAAATTGTTTTTGGAATGTTTTTCCAACAATGAAAAACATTAATATTTGTTTCAATACATTTTGGAGGGGGGCTTCTCCTCTGGTTTTTTTTTCTTGAATATATCTTACACTACATACGTAATTTAATTCCAATGTCTAAGTACAATACTTACAGCTGTAGGTCCTAAATGTATTGGTGTAAAATTTTCTCCTATCAACTGATCAGCATTTTCATATTGATGCTATTCGTCCCTGGTCACAGTGACATATGCATAATTAGCTATACTAAACTGCTAAATATACAAGTGCTTGTCCGTTATTAATTACCCGTGATTTTTTATTAACACAGCTTCAGATGTGACATTCCGCTAATTGAGTTTACAGCTCTCTGATGATCGATTTGAACCAATCATAACTGTGACACGAAGTTCGAGTCCTCAATGATTATCATCGACAGTGTGATAATTATCTCCAGGTAATCGTCCTGTGGTGGTCCAATGGAATGCTTCATTCTCCGATTTTTATGGCATTTTTTCTGCAAACTTGAATGGCAAGTATTCATACACAGGTTTATAATATTGTATTTTCCAAATGAAAATGTGCAAATGATGCAAAATATTAAAAAATATTTAATATAAAATAAATCGCCATGCAATTTAAGTTTTTACGCCTCCGTTATTTACGTCTGCGAAATTGACTTATTACAAATAGTTCTTACATCTATTAAATACTATTTCAAAGTTATATAGTTTGGTTAGATGTACTGCTAAAAAAAACCTAAAATCTTCGATAATTAATTGCATTCCCGTTAATAAATACTCTTCACTTATAATTAACACAAATTCCGATATGACATTCCGCTAATTGAGTTTACGGCTTTCTGATGATCGATTTGAACCAATCATAACCGTGACACAAAGTTCGAGTCTTCAGATGCATGATTATCAACGGCAGCGTGATAATTATCGCACTCCGATTATCTTCAGATAATCGTCGTGTGGCGGACCAATCAGAATGCTCCAGTCTCTGTGTGACATTTTGAGAGCGCTGTTTTCTCCTCCCTATATAATGCTCTTTATTGCAATCAACAGTACCATAATCAACATGGAAACACAAGTGTTCACTTCTAAGCCAACCTTCCCAGTGACGATCGACAACGACGCTGCCATGGATACAGACGTGGAAATGGTGGATGGCGAGGAGCAGACTCACCGCCTGCGGCTCCAGTTAGCGGCGACGGAGCACAAGTTCCGGCGAGCTTGTGAGCAGATTGTTCTCCTGAACTACAAGCTGTCCGGGATGCAGACCAGGTACGACATCGCCAAGGAGAGGAACCTACGGACCTTCCGGTACACCTACCGACTCCAGCTCGCCGTCATCGAAGGAGCCAAGAACGTGTACCACGACTACGCCGTCACACAGGCCGAGAGGATGCGCAGTCTACAGATGGAGATATTTGGCGAGATTCCGGACCACTCCGACGGAGACGACAGGGACATAGAGGAAGTGGACCAGGTGTGAAGCAGCTCAGCCCCCTGATTGGTAGAGTCCTCACGGCGATCCCAGCCCATCCTCAGCTCACACGAACACCGGCACAACCGCCACGGATCGACACACAGACGAACAGTTCCACGTAATCAGTCGATAGAGTCTATACACAGAAGAGAGTGAATCTATGTGCATCTTGTGTATCAACATGATTGACTGCATTTTATTGTGAAAATCAAATGAACTCTCTCTGCATGTATTATTGAGTATAACAAATTGCCATGCCGTATACGTGTACTATTTGTATTGTAGCAAATGTATATGTGTTTAAAATAAATATTATATGCACATAATTATAATGTATTGTCATCAGTTAAACAAATAAAATAATCAGAATAATATCTCAAATATACTTTATTATAACTATGAAGATACAGCAGAAATCTTTTTTTTTTATTTGACTCACAAGTTGCAGAGAAAAAAATGTCAAAATATGAATATTTGAAATAAAAACACAAAATTTATAGATTTTTTAAGTTATCAAATCTATTCTTTTATGAGGGAAGTATTGGGGTAATTCAAAGATAGTTTTTGTAAATATACAGTGCATGTACCAACATTGTACCGTACATGTATGAAGCATTTATAATTGTGTCATAAATGAATACTGTTATGTATTACAAATATACTGTTAAAAATGTCCTTTAAAGTAATATTGTTTGTGACAATAAATTAAAGATAAAATGTTAATTCACACCTTATTGTTCATTATATTTCCGGCTAACGAATGCCATATCTTTTGTAATAATGAGCAATAACATGCTCATGGGATATGAAATCTAAATTAATGCTCATTTGCTCACATCACAGCAATTGCTTTTTTCTCTATTCCTGGAAGACCTGGGAACACACTTGCACGAGAACTTGTCAGCGGGCATGGACATTGATCAAATAAACATTCTTCTGCTTCTATTTGCAGACGATTTAGCTATAATAAGCGAAGCACCTAATGGTCTACAAAAACACCTAAACACGCTTCATACATATTGTGAAAGATGGGGCCTCACAGTCAATAACGATAAAACTAAGGTGATGATTTTCCAAAAGGGTCGAACAAGAAAGGGATACAAATTTTGCTATAATAACAAAAATCTGGAAGTTTTGGACAGTTTTGCATACCTTGGAACGGTTCTATCCCCAAATGGCCTCTTCAATAAACATGTGAAAATAACCGCGGAAAAAACACTACAATTATATAAAACGTTTATGCACAAAACTCAAAAATTGTCTCTTGATTGCAAGACAATGATGGAACTATCTGACATGGCCTGTTCCTCGAAAATGAACTACGGAGCTAAAGTGTGGGGATATACAAATGCGAAAGACCTTGAACGTGTTCATTTATAATTCTGCAAAAGACTGCTCGGGGTGAACACTTCTACATGTACCCCTGCAGTATATTGTGAACTAGGAAGAACACCATTGTTATTAACTAGAACATTACGCATAATTAAGTATTGGTTTAAAGTTTTACGCTACCAAAATTGTCTTATGAAATCAATTTATGATTATGATCTGAAAAACATGTTATCAAGCTGGATTATATTTGTCAAGAACACCCTATTTTCAAATGGTTTCGGTAATGTATGGTATTACCCGGCCTGAGTCGGTAAATGAAAAAATGTTTTATGTATATTTTGAGCAAAGATTGTCAGATTGTTTTTACCAAAATTTAAGGGTAGAAACTGAAAATGCTCACCCTTAAGGTTCCTCCTCTGTGTGTGTGTGTGTGTGTGTGTGTGTGTGTGTGTGTGTGTGTGTGTGTGTGTGTGATATTGGTCCACCCTCCATGTAAACTAAATAATGTTGGCAAAATGTCAAGGCCAATGTAAGGTGAGAAAAACATTTGGCCAACGTTAAAGAAATGTTGGACCAACCAAAGGAAACGTTGAGCCAACGCGAAAGAAACATTGGACCAACACAAGATAAACCAAAACTAAAGGTTGTAGTTTTGCGTATTGGCCCAACATATATTTGATGTTGGGCCAACGTCTATATAATCTGCTTCCAATGTTGCACCAGCGTTTAACCAATAAATTGGCCCAACAAAGGCCCACTTTGCACTTCGATGTTGTACCAACGTTGGAATTCAACATTGGGCCAACAAAACGAGTATTGTTGGCTTTACGTTGGGCCAACATATGGATGCTGACTGGGCCTGAGTCGGTAAATGAAAAAATGTTTTATGTATATTTTGAGCAAAGATTGTCAGATTGTTTTTACCAAAATTTAAGGGTAGAAACTGAAAATGCTCACCCTTAAGGTTCCTCGACACACTAAAATTTTATTTTATGGATCGATAGAGAATCTTTTTTGAAACATGATTCCACAAAACAGAGATCAATATCGGCTTTCAGTTATTTTACACGAATTTTTTGGTATTTTTTCAGTGAAATAGGAAAAACTGTTTTGCAGACAAACAAAATATATTAGAGCTTAAAACTTGTTGTCAATGAATGTGTAATATAATTATGAATAAATCCATGCCAAAGATCGTTTGGTCAAGTGTTTAATTTTTTAATTAAAAAAATATTTCTGAAAAATCAAAATTGTAATTCTTTAATATCTTTTTAATCTATGGATAAAATTTTAAAAATAACATATAGTCACATAAACTATTTACTAAACACTGATATTTTACAAAGAAATTGAAATGAAAATGCGAAATTTTGGAAAAATTGCTATTTATCAAATTTGAACCGATCCCGATTGAAAAAAACTGATCCCGATCAGAATTATCTTAAAATTGAAATTTTACAAATAAACTGCAGTTTTTTTTCTAAGTAATTGATATAAATTATAAAGTTAGTAAATGACGAAACCATTTTACAGCTAAACAACCTGAAATTTTTGCAAAATTCTGATTCATTCTTACTTTATGTGATTTCGTTCGGGATCAGTTTAATTACAATCGGGATCGGTTCGATTTTAAAATTTTCCATTTATACTTTAATTTCACTATTTGGTCTCAATTTCTTGTTGAAATATGATTGTACAGCAATTGCTAAATACGAGTAACAGTTTATCTGCAGTTTTTATCCATAGATTAAAAAAATATATACAATCCTTTTTTTTCATTTTTTTTTACAGTTTATCTGGCCGTTTTTGATATGTATTTATAGATAATTGTATTGTGCATTAATTGATTACAAATTTTTAGCTCTAATATATCTTGTTCGCAGCTAAAACGATGTTTCCGGTTTCCATAAAAAAAATACAAAAAAATTCATATAAAATAATCAGAGGCCGATATAGGTGTCATTTTTGAATAATCATTTCTCAAAGAGAATTCTTCATCGATCCATCAAATAATGCATTGGTGTGTCGAGCCACCTTAACGTCTATATAAATATCTAAACTTGCCTGTACACCAGGCAGAGTATCTAAATCACATATTATATGATAAACATAGGAAAGCCTTATAAGTAGACTTAGATTATCTACACATCGTCTACGAATCGAATCTGGTAGATATGATAAAATATGTCCTATTAATGAAAGGAAATGTATATATTGTAATTCAAACGATGTCGAAGATGAATACCATTTTGTTCTGGTGTGTGATTTTTACACGGAGTTAAGGAAATTATATATTAAGAAATACTTCTATGTACGACCAAGTATGGCAAAATTTATTGATTTACTCAGTTCTGATTCTATATTTATGTTAAAAAAAACTGGCTAAATATGTGTACGAATCTTTTAATAAGAGGGACAACTTTACCAGACGTCAATAAGCGTGAATTAAGTTTATATTTAACTACTGCTTTGTTGGTCTTTTTGATATTTTTTCATCCACTTTATACCTTTTATATATATTTATATAACCTGCCTCCCACTTGTACCCACAATTATTGTAAAGTACTGTTAAATTGTATGCTATGGCAATGTATGTAATGTATACGCCAATAAACTACTAATACTACTACTGCTATTGGTTGTGAATATATAATGTACAGTCTGAAGCACCTAATACATTTTTCCGTGTTAGTGTAACAAACAAAGAGTATTACCAAATCTTTGAGGAAAAGAACTTGTTATATTAAACAGATTTATTTAAAAACCACTGTAATATAGAGAAAATGATAATGAAATTTAAAATATAGATTAAAAAAAACAACATTTGTACATGAAAACACATGCACTCACAGTTTATGACCTTTTGGCTTCCATTCAAGTGCTTCTATGTTTCTATTATTTTAAGTTGACATTATCAAATTGTTTTTGGAATGTTTTTCCAACAATGAAAAACATTAATATTTGTTTCAATACATTTTGGAGGGAGGCTTCTCCTCTGGTTTTTTTTCTTGAGTATATCTTACACTACATACGTAATTTAATTCCAATGTCTAAGTACAATACTTACAGCTGTAGGTCCTAAATGTATTGGTGTAAAATTTTCTCCTATCAACTGATCAGCATCTTCATATTGATGCTATTCGTCCCTGGTCACAGTGACATATGCATAATTAGCTATACTAAACTGCTAAATATACAAGTGCTTGTCCGTTATTAATTACCCGTGATTTTTTATTAAAACAGCTTCAGATGTGACATTCCGCTAATTGAGTTTACAGCTCTCTGATGATCGATTTGAACCAATCATAACTGTGACACGAAGTTCGAGTCCTCAATGATTATCATCGACAGTGTGATAATTATATCCAGGTAATCGTCCTGTGGTGGTCCAATGTAATGCTTCATTCTCCGATTTTTATGGCATTTTTTCTGCAAACTTGAATGGCAAGTATTTATACACAGGTTTATAATATTGTATTTTCCCAATGAAAATGTGCAAAAGATGCAAAATATTAAAAAATATTTAAATATAAAAAAAATCGCCATGCAATTTAAGTTTTTACGCCTCCGTTATTTACGTCTGCGAAATTGATTTATTACAAATAGTTCTTACATCTATTAAATACTATTTCAAAGTTATATATTTTGGTTAGATGTACTGCCAAAAAAAAAACCAAACTAAAATCTTAGATAATTAATTGCATTCCCGTTAATAAATACTCTTCACTTTTAATTAACACAAATTCCGATATGACATTCCGCTAATTGAGTTTACGGCTTTCTGATGATCGATTTGAACCAATCATAACTGTGACACAAAGTTCGAGTCTTCAGATGATTATCAACGGCAGCGTGATAATTATCGCACTCCGATTATCTTCAGATAATCGTCGTGTGGCGGACCAATCAGAATGCTCCAGTCTCTGTGTGACATTTTGAGAGCGCTGTTTTCTCCTCCCTATATAATGCTCTTTATTGCAATCAACAGTACCATAATCAACATGGAAACACAAGTGTTCACTTCTAAGCCAACCTTCCCAGTGACGATCGACAACGACGCTGCCATGGATACAGACGTGGAAATGGTGGACAGCGAGGAGCAGACTCACCGCCTGCGGCTCCAGTTAGCGGCGACGGAGCACAAGTTCCGGCGAGCTTGTGAGCAGATTGTTCTCCTGAACTACAAGCTGTCCGGGATGCAGGCCAGGTACGACATCGCCAAGGAGAGGAACCTACGGACCTTCCGGTACACCTACCGACTCCAGCTCGCCGTCATCGAAGGAGCCAAGAACGTGTACCACGACTACGCCGTCACACAGGCCGAGAGGATGCGCAGTCTACAGATGGAGATATTTGGCGAGATTCCGGACCACTCCGACGGAGACGACAGGGACATAGAGGAAGTGGACCAGGTGTGAAGCAGCTCAGCCCCCTGATTGGTAGAGTCCTCACGGCGATCCCAGCCCATCCTCAACTCACACGAACACCGGCACAACCGCCACGGATCGACACACAGACGAACAGTTCCACGTAATCAGTCGATAGAGTCTATACACAGAAGAGAGTGAATCGATGTGCATCTTGTGTATCAACATGATTGACTGCATTTTATTGTGAAAATCAAATGAACTCTCTCTGCATGTATTATTGAGTATAACAAATTGCCATGCCGTATACGTGTACTATTTGTATTGTAGCAAATGTATATGTGTTTAAAATAAATATCATATGCACATAATTATAATGTATTGTCATCAGTTAAACAAATAAAATAATCAGAATAATATCTCAAATATACTTTATTATAACTATGAAGATACGGCAGAAATCTTTTTTTTTATTTGACTCACAAGTTGCAGAGAAAAAAATGTCAAAATATGAATATTTGAAATAAAAACACAAAATTTGTAGATTTTTTAAGTTATCAAACCTATTCTTTTATGAGGGAAGTATTGGGGTAATTCAAAGATAGTTTTTGTAAATATACAGTGCATGTACCAACATTGAACCATACATGCTAAAGCTCTATACCCTTATCAATGAAAAATCAAGGCTGTTCCTGTGTTAATAATTGATACACCTTGTATAAAGCGTGATGAACTATGTATAATTGTTAATATTACAGAGGTGACTTATAGGCCCAATGGGCCGGGTGCCCAATATTCATGTACGAGTAGTCGTTATAAAATTTGTATCATACGGCACAATTGTACATAATATGCACATGTCACTATAATAAATAATTTACTACTGTATGAAGCATTTATAAAAATTAATTGTGTCATAGATAAATACTGTTATGTATTACAAATGTACTGTTAAACATGTCCTTTAAAGTAATATTGTTTGTGACAATAAATTAAAGATAAAATGTTAATTCACACCTTAATTATTGTTCATTATATTTCCTGCTTACGAATGCCATATCTTTTGTAATAATGAGCAATAACATGCTCATGGGATATGAAATCTAAATTAATGCTCATTTACTAACATCACAGCAATTGCTTTTTTCTCTATTCCTGGAAGACCTGGGAACACACTTGCACGAGAACTTGTCAGCGGGCATAGACATTGATCAAATAAACATTTTTCTGCTTCTATTTGCAGACGATTTAGCTATAATAAGCGAAACACCTAATGGTCTACAAAAACACCTAAACACGCTTCATACATATTGTGAAAGATGGGGCCTCACAGTCAATAACGATAAAACTAAGGTGATGATTTTCCAAAATGGTCGAACAAGAAAGGGATACAAATTTTGCCATTATAACAAAAATCTGGAAGTTTTGGACAGTTTTGCATACCTTGGAACGGTTCTATCTTCAATAAACATGTGAAAATAATTAACCGCGAAAAAAAACCACTACAATTATATAAAACGTTTATGCACAAAACTCAAAAAATTGTCTCTTGATTGCAAGACAATGATGGAACTATTTGACGTGGCCTGTTCCTCGAAAATGAACTACGGAGCTGAAGTGTGGGGATATACAAATGCGAAAGACCTTGAACGTGTTCATTTGAAATTCTGTAAAAGACTGCTCGGGGTAAAAACTTCTACATGTACCCCTGCAGTATATTGTGAACTAGGAAGAACACCATTGTTATTAACTAGAACATTACGCATAATTAAGTATTGGTTTAAAGTTTTACGCTACCAAAATTGTCTTATTAAAAATCAATTTAAGATTATGATCTGAAAAACATGTTATCAAGCTGGATTATTTTTGTCAAGAACACCCTATTGTCAAATGGTTTCGGTGATGTATGGTATTACCCCGAGTCGGTAAATGAAAAAATGTTTTATGTATATTTTGAGCAAAGATTGTCAGATTGTTTTTACCAAAATTTAAGGGTAGAAACTGAAAATGCTCACCATTTACGTCTATATAAATATATAAACTTGCCTGTACACCAGGCAGAGTATCTAAATCACATATTATATGATAAACATAGGAAAGCTTAGATTATCTTCACATCGTCTACGAATCGAATCTGGTAGATATGATAAAAATGTCCTATTAATGAAAGGAAATGTATATATTGTAATTCAAACGATGTCGAGAATGAATACCATTTTGTTTTGGTGTGTGATTTTTACACGGAGTTAAGGAAATTATATATTAAGAAATACTTCTATGTACGACCAAGTATGGCAAAATTTATTGATTTACTCAATTCTGATTCTATATTTATGTTAAAAAAAAACTGGCTAAATATGTGTACGAAGCTTTTAATAAGAGGGACAACTTTACCAGACGTCAATAAGCGTGAATTAAGTTTATATTTAACTACTGCTTTGTTGGTCTTTTTGATATTTTTTCATCCACTTTATACCTTTTATATATATTTATATAACCTGCCTCCCACTTGTACCCACAATTATTGTAAAGTACTGTTAAATTGTATGCTATGGCAATGTATGTAATGTATAAGCCAATAAACTACTACTACTACTACTGCTATTGGTTGTGAATATATAATGTACAGTCTGAAGCACCTAATACATTTTTCCGTGTTAGTGTAACAAACAAAGAGTATTACCAAATCTTTGAGGAAAAGAACTTGTTATATTAAACAGATTTATTTAAAAACCACTGTAATATAGAGAAAATGATAATGAAATTTAAAATATATATATAAAAAAAAAACAACATTTGTACATGAAAACACATGCACTCACAGTTTATGACCTTTTGGCTTCCATTCAAGTGCTTCTATGTTTCTATTATTTTAAATTGACATTATCAAATTGTTTTTGGAATGTTTTTCCAACAATGAAAAACATTAATATTTGTTTCAATACATTTTGGAGGGAGGCTTCTCCTCTGGTTTTTTTTTCTTGAGTATATCTTACACTACATACGTAATTTAATTCCAATGTCTAAGTACAATACTTACAGCTGTAGGTCCTAAATGTATTGGTGTAAAATTTTCTCCTATCAACTGATCAGCATCTTCATATTGATGCTATTCGTCCCTGGTCACAGTGACATATGCATAATTAGCTATACTAAACTGCTAAATATACAAGTGCTTGTCCGTTATTAATTACCCGTGATTTTTTATTAAGACAGCTTCAGATGTGACATTCCGCTAATTGAGTTTACAGCTCTCTGATGATCGATTTGAACCAATCATAACTGTGACACGAAATTCGAGTCCTCAATGATTATCATCGACAGTGTGATATTTATCTCCAGGTAATCGTCCTGTGGTGGTCCAATGGAATGCTTCATTCTCCGATTTTTATGGCATTTTTTCTGCAAACTTGAATGGCAAGTATTTATACACAGGTTTATAATATTGTATTTTCCAAATGAAAATGTGCAAAAGATGCAAAATATTAAAAAATATTTAAATATAAAAAAAATCGCCATGCAATTAAAGTTTTTACGCCTCCGTTATTTACGTCTGCGAAATTGATTTATTACAAATAGTTCTTACATCTATTAAATACTATTTCAAAGTTATATATTTTGGTTAGATGTACTGCTAAAAAAAACCTAAAATCTTCGATAATTAATTGCATTTCCGTTAATAAATACTCTTCACTTTTAATTAACACAAATTCCGATATGACATTCCGCTAATTGAGTTTACGGCTTTCTGATGATCGATTTGAACCAATCATAACTGTGACACAAAGTTCGAGTCTTCAGATGATTATCAACGGCAGCGTGATAATTATCGCACTCCGATTATCTTCAGATAATCGTCGTGTGGCGGACCAATCAGAATGCTCCAGTCTCTGTGTGACATTTTGAGAGCGCTGTTTTCTCCTCCCTATATAATGCTCTTTACTGCAATCAACAGTACCATAATCAACATGGAAACACAAGTGTTCACTTCTAAGCCAACCTTCCCAGTGACGATCGACAACGACGCTGCCATGGATACAGACGTGGAAATGGTGGACAGCGAGGAGCAGACTCACCGCCTGCGGCTCCAGTTAGCGGCGACGGAGCACAAGTTCCGGCGAGCTTGTGAGCAGATTGTTCTCCTGAACTACAAGCTGTCCGGGATGCAGGCCAGGTACGACATCGCCAAGGAGAGGAACCTACGGACCTTCCGGTACACCTACCGACTCCAGCTCGCCGTCATCGAAGGAGCCAAGAACGTGTACCACGACTACGCCGTCACACAGGCCGAGAGGATGCGCAGTCTACAGATGGAGATATTTGGCGAGATTCCGGACCACTCCGACGGAGACGACAGGGACATAGAGGAAGTGGACCAGGTGTGAAGCAGCTCAGCCCCCTGATTGGTAGAGTCCTCACGGCGATCCCAGCCCATCCTCAACTCACACGAACACCGGCACAACCGCCACGGATCGACACACAGACGAACAGTTCCACGTAATCAGTCGATAGAGTCTATACACAGAAGAGAGTGAATCGATGTGCATCTTGTGTATCAACATGATTGACTGCATTTTATTGTGAAAATCAAATGAACTCTCTCTGCATGTATTATTGAGTATAACAAATTGCCATGCCGTATACGTGTACTATTTGTATTGTAGCAAATGTATATGTGTTTAAAATAAATATTATATGCACATAATTATAATGTATTGTCATCAGTTAAACAAATAAAATAATCAGAATAATATCTCAAATATACTTTATTATAACTATGAAGATACGGCAGAAATCTTTTTTTTTATTTGACTCACAAGTTGCAGAGAAAAAAATGTCAAAATATGAATATTTGAAATAAAAACACAAAATTTGTAGATTTTTTAAGTTATCAAACCTATTCTTTTATGAGGGAAGTATTGGGGTAATTCAAAGATAGTTTTTGTAAATATACAGTGCATGTACCAACATTGAACCATACATGCTAAAGCTCTATACCCTTATCAATGAAAAATCAAGGCTGTTCCTGTGTTAATAATTGATACACCTTGTATAAAGCGTGATGAACTATGTATAATTGTTAATATTACAGAGGTGACTTATAGGCCCAATGGGCCGGGTGCCCAATATTCATGTACGAGTAGTCGTTATAAAATTTGTATCATACGGCACAATTGTACATAATATGCACATGTCACTATAATAAATAATTTACTACTGTATGAAGCATTTATAAAAATTAATTGTGTCATAGATAAATACTGTTATGTATTACAAATGTACTGTTAAACATGTCCTTTAAAGTAATATTGTTTGTGACAATAAATTAAAGATAAAATGTTAATTCACACCTTAATTATTGTTCATTATATTTCCTGCTTACGAATGCCATATCTTTTGTAATAATGAGCAATAACATGCTCATGGGATATGAAATCTAAATTAATGCTCATTTACTAACATCACAGCAATTGCTTTTTTCTCTATTCCTGGAAGACCTGGGAACACACTTGCACGAGAACTTGTCAGCGGGCATAGACATTGATCAAATAAACATTTTTCTGCTTCTATTTGCAGACGATTTAGCTATAATAAGCGAAACACCTAATGGTCTACAAAAACACCTAAACACGCTTCATACATATTGTGAAAGATGGGGCCTCACAGTCAATAACGATAAAACTAAGGTGATGATTTTCCAAAATGGTCGAACAAGAAAGGGATACAAATTTTGCCATTATAACAAAAATCTGGAAGTTTTGGACAGTTTTGCATACCTTGGAACGGTTCTATCTTCAATAAACATGTGAAAATAATTAACCGCGAAAAAAAACCACTACAATTATATAAAACGTTTATGCACAAAACTCAAAAAATTGTCTCTTGATTGCAAGACAATGATGGAACTATTTGACGTGGCCTGTTCCTCGAAAATGAACTACGGAGCTGAAGTGTGGGGATATACAAATGCGAAAGACCTTGAACGTGTTCATTTGAAATTCTGTAAAAGACTGCTCGGGGTAAAAACTTCTACATGTACCCCTGCAGTATATTGTGAACTAGGAAGAACACCATTGTTATTAACTAGAACATTACGCATAATTAAGTATTGGTTTAAAGTTTTACGCTACCAAAATTGTCTTATTAAAAATCAATTTAAGATTATGATCTGAAAAACATGTTATCAAGCTGGATTATTTTTGTCAAGAACACCCTATTGTCAAATGGTTTCGGTGATGTATGGTATTACCCCGAGTCGGTAAATGAAAAAATGTTTTATGTATATTTTGAGCAAAGATTGTCAGATTGTTTTTACCAAAATTTAAGGGTAGAAACTGAAAATGCTCACCATTTACGTCTATATAAATATATAAACTTGCCTGTACACCAGGCAGAGTATCTAAATCACATATTATATGATAAACATAGGAAAGCTTAGATTATCTTCACATCGTCTACGAATCGAATCTGGTAGATATGATAAAAAATGTCCTATTAATGAAAGGAAATGTATATATTGTAATTCAAACGATGTCGAGAATGAATACCATTTTGTTTTGGTGTGTGATTTTTACACGGAGTTAAGGAAATTATATATTAAGAAATACTTCTATGTACGACCAAGTATGGCAAAATTTATTGATTTACTCAATTCTGATTCTATATTTATGTTAAAAAAAAACTGGCTAAATATGTGTACGAAGCTTTTAATAAGAGGGACAACTTTACCAGACGTCAATAAGCGTGAATTAAGTTTATATTTAACTACTGCTTTGTTGGTCTTTTTGATATTTTTTCATCCACTTTATACCTTTTATATATATTTATATAACCTGCCTCCCACTTGTACCCACAATTATTGTAAAGTACTGTTAAATTGTATGCTATGGCAATGTATGTAATGTATAAGCCAATAAACTACTACTACTACTACTGCTATTGGTTGTGAATATATAATGTACAGTCTGAAGCACCTAATACATTTTTCCGTGTTAGTGTAACAAACAAAGAGTATTACCAAATCTTTGAGGAAAAGAACTTGTTATATTAAACAGATTTATTTAAAAACCACTGTAATATAGAGAAAATGATAATGAAATTTAAAATATATATATAAAAAAAAAAACAACATTTGTACATGAAAACACATGCACTCACAGTTTATGACCTTTTGGCTTCCATTCAAGTGCTTCTATGTTTCTATTATTTTAAATTGACATTATCAAATTGTTTTTGGAATGTTTTTCCAACAATGAAAAACATTAATATTTGTTTCAATACATTTTGGAGGGAGGCTTCTCCTCTGGTTTTTTTTTCTTGAGTATATCTTACACTACATACGTAATTTAATTCCAATGTCTAAGTACAATACTTACAGCTGTAGGTCCTAAATGTATTGGTGTAAAATTTTCTCCTATCAACTGATCAGCATCTTCATATTGATGCTATTCGTCCCTGGTCACAGTGACATATGCATAATTAGCTATACTAAACTGCTAAATATACAAGTGCTTGTCCGTTATTAATTACCCGTGATTTTTTATTAAGACAGCTTCAGATGTGACATTCCGCTAATTGAGTTTACAGCTCTCTGATGATCGATTTGAACCAATCATAACTGTGACACGAAATTCGAGTCCTCAATGATTATCATCGACAGTGTGATATTTATCTCCAGGTAATCGTCCTGTGGTGGTCCAATGGAATGCTTCATTCTCCGATTTTTATGGCATTTTTTCTGCAAACTTGAATGGCAAGTATTTATACACAGGTTTATAATATTGTATTTTCCAAATGAAAATGTGCAAAAGATGCAAAATATTAAAAAATATTTAAATATAAAAAAAATCGCCATGCAATTAAAGTTTTTACGCCTCCGTTATTTACGTCTGCGAAATTGATTTATTACAAATAGTTCTTACAT
The DNA here is from genome assembly GCF_025612915.1 of Magallana angulata. NCBI lineage: Eukaryota > Metazoa > Mollusca > Bivalvia > Ostreida > Ostreidae > Magallana > Magallana angulata. The sequence goes on along the minus strand of NC_069116.1, from coordinate 55,576,453 downwards.
CTATTAAATACTATTTCAAAGTTATATATTTTGGTTAGATGTACTGCTAAAAAAAACCTAAAATCTTCGATAATTAATTGCATTTCCGTTAATAAATACTCTTCACTTTTAATTAACACAAATTCCGATATGACATTCCGCTAATTGAGTTTACGGCTTTCTGATGATCGATTTGAACCAATCATAACTGTGACACAAAGTTCGAGTCTTCAGATGATTATCAACGGCAGCGTGATAATTATCGCACTCCGATTATCTTCAGATAATCGTCGTGTGGCGGACCAATCAGAATGCTCCAGTCTCTGTGTGACATTTTGAGAGCGCTGTTTTCTCCTCCCTATATAATGCTCTTTACTGCAATCAACAGTACCATAATCAACATGGAAACACAAGTGTTCACTTCTAAGCCAACCTTCCCAGTGACGATCGACAACGACGCTGCCATGGATACAGACGTGGAAATGGTGGACAGCGAGGAGCAGACTCACCGCCTGCGGCTCCAGTTAGCGGCGACGGAGCACAAGTTCCGGCGAGCTTGTGAGCAGATTGTTCTCCTGAACTACAAGCTGTCCGGGATGCAGGCCAGGTACGACATCGCCAAGGAGAGGAACCTACGGACCTTCCGGTACACCTACCGACTCCAGCTCGCCGTCATCGAAGGAGCCAAGAACGTGTACCACGACTACGCCGTCACACAGGCCGAGAGGATGCGCAGTCTACAGATGGAGATATTTGGCGAGATTCCGGACCACTCCGACGGAGACGACAGGGACATAGAGGAAGTGGACCAGGTGTGAAGCAGCTCAGCCCCCTGATTGGTAGAGTCCTCACGGCGATCCCAGCCCATCCTCAACTCACACGAACACCGGCACAACCGCCACGGATCGACACACAGACGAACAGTTCCACGTAATCAGTCGATAGAGTCTATACACAGAAGAGAGTGAATCGATGTGCATCTTGTGTATCAACATGATTGACTGCATTTTATTGTGAAAATCAAATGAACTCTCTCTGCATGTATTATTGAGTATAACAAATTGCCATGCCGTATACGTGTACTATTTGTATTGTAGCAAATGTATATGTGTTTAAAATAAATATTATATGCACATAATTATAATGTATTGTCATCAGTTAAACAAATAAAATAATCAGAATAATATCTCAAATATACTTTATTATAACTATGAAGATACGGCAGAAATCTTTTTTTTTATTTGACTCACAAGTTGCAGAGAAAAAAATGTCAAAATATGAATATTTGAAATAAAAACACAAAATTTGTAGATTTTTTAAGTTATCAAACCTATTCTTTTATGAGGGAAGTATTGGGGTAATTCAAAGATAGTTTTTGTAAATATACAGTGCATGTACCAACATTGAACCATACATGCTAAAGCTCTATACCCTTATCAATGAAAAATCAAGGCTGTTCCTGTGTTAATAATTGATACACCTTGTATAAAGCGTGATGAACTATGTATAATTGTTAATATTACAGAGGTGACTTATAGGCCCAATGGGCCGGGTGCCCAATATTCATGTACAAGTAGTTGTTATAAAATTTGTATCATACGGCACAATTGTACATAATATGCACATGTCACTATAATAAATAATTTACTACTGTATGAAGCATTTATAAAAATTAATTGTGTCATAGATAAATACTGTTATGTATTACAAATGTACTGTTAAACATGTCCTTTAAAGTAATATTGTTTGTGACAATAAATTAAAGATAAAATGTTAATTCACACCTTAATTATTGTTCATTATATTTCCTGCTAACAAATGCCATATCTTTTGTAATAATGAGCAATAACATGCTCATGGGATATGAAATCTAAATTAATGCTCATTTACTAACATCACAGCAATTGCTTTTTTCTCTATTCCTGGAAGACCTGGGAACACACTTGCACGAGAACTTGTCAGCGGGCATAGACATTGATCAAATAAACATTTTTCTGCTTCTATTTGCAGACGATTTAGCTATAATAAGCGAAACACCTAATGGTCTACAAAAACACCTAAACACGCTTCATACATATTGTGAAAGATGGGGCCTCACAGTCAATAACGATAAAACTAAGGTGATGATTTTCCAAAATGGTCGAACAAGAAAGGGATACAAATTTTGCCATGATAACAAAAATCTGGAAGTTTTGGACAGTTTTGCATACCTTGGAACGGTTCTATCTTCAATAAACATGTGAAAATAATTAACCGCGAAAAAAAACACTACAATTATATAAAACGTTTATGCACAAAACTCAAAAATTGTCTCTTGATTGCAAGACAATGATGGAACTATTTGACGTGGCCTGTTCCTCGAAAATGAACTACGGAGCTGAAGTGTGGGGATATACAAATGCGAAAGACCTTGAACGTGTTCATTTGAAATTCTGTAAAAGACTGCTCGGGGTAAAAACTTCTACATGTACCCCTGCAGTATATTGTGAACTAGGAAGAACACCATTGTTATTAACTAGAACATTACGCATAATTAAGTATTGGTTTAAAGTTTTACGCTACCAAAATTGTCTTATTAAAAATCAATTTAAGATTATGATCTGAAAAACATGTTATCAAGCTGGATTATTTTTGTCAAGAACACCCTATTGTCAAATGGTTTCGGTGATGTATGGTATTACCCCGAGTCGGTAAATGAAAAAATGTTTTATGTATATTTTGAGCAAAGATTGTCAGATTGTTTTTACCAAAATTTAAGGGTAGAAACTGAAAATGCTCACCATTTACGTCTATATAAATATATAAACTTGCCTGTACACCAGGCAGAGTATCTAAATCACATATTATATGATAAACATAGGAAAGCTTAGATTATCTTCACATCGTCTACGAATCGAATCTGGTAGATATGATAAAAAATGTCCTATTAATGAAAGGAAATGTATATTTTGTTATTCAAACGATGTCGAGAATGAATACCATTTTGTTTTGGTGTGTGATTTTTACACGGAGTTAAGGAAATTATATATTAAGAAATACTTCTATGTACGACCAAGTATGGCAAAATTTATTGATTTACTCAATTCTGATTCTATATTTATGTTAAAAAAAAACTGGCGAAATATGTGTACGAATCTTTTAATAAGAGGGACAACTTTACCAGACGTCAATAAGCGTGAATTAAGTTTATATTTAACTACTGCTTTGTTGGTCTTTTTGATATTTTTTCATCCACTTTATACCTTTTATATTATACAAATATTGACTGGGGTTGAGGGCAACATTGATTATATTAGCCCCCGAGGGACGAAATCTTGCCCGACGCGAAGCGGAGGGCAATATATTCGTCCCAAGGGGGCTAATATAATCAATGTTGCCCGAAAACACAGTCAACATTTGTTTTGTTATATGAAGAAACAAACCAAAATTTAAGAAATTAATTGAAAACAGATCGCCGTAATTTTCTCAGCTCAACAAAGAATTCACGAATTCAATTTTGTGCAAAGTTCATTTCCAAAATATCCTCAGCATCAAACGGTCACTTGTGATATTCCGCCGACCGTAAGAATTATCAGACAGGTGTTCTACCTGATTTTACTTCACAGTAATTCGCAAATCCTTATATCCGTTATGATAGCAAACCGTTGCACTGCGCGTTCGTTGTTTACTTGCCTTGACTGACTGTCTATTATGACGTCACCTTGTTTTGGAGTCGCGAAGAATTATTTACGTCACCGTTTACGAATCAACAAATCAGAGGCGATTATTTGAAATAGAGGGAATGTTCTCTAGATATTATTCCTAGCCGGTCAATATCTAAAAAATATTGACCGGTCAATATTTTTCGGACGAGCTGATATTACAATTATTGACTATTCGTCTATATAGAGTTATATAGTGAGAATATACTACTGAATATAACAAATATTTATATAACCTGCCTCCCACTTGTACCCACAATTATTGTAAAGTACTGTTAAATTGTATGCTATGGCAATGTATGTAATGTATAAGCCAATAAACTACTACTACTACTACTGCTATTGGTTGTGAATATATAATGTACAGTCTGAAGCACCTAATACATTTTTCCGTGTTAGTGTAACAAACAAAGAGTATTACCAAATCTTTGAGGAAAAGAACTTGTTATATTAAACAGATTTATTTAAAAACCACTGTAATATAGAGAAAATGATAATGAAATTTAAAATATAGATTAAAAAAAACAACATTTGTACATGAAAACACATGCACTCACAGTTTATGACCTTTTGGCTTCCATTCAAGTGCTTCTATGTTTCTATTATTTTAAGTTGACATTATCAAATTGTTTTTGGAATGTTTTTCCAACAATGAAAAACATTAATATTTGTTTCAATACATTTTGGAGGGAGGCTTCTCCTCTGGGTTTTTTTCTTGAGTATATCTTACACTACATACGTAATTAAATTCCAATGTCTAAGTACAATACTTACAGCTGTAGGTCCTAAATGTATTGGTGTAAAATTTTCTCCTATCAACTGATCAGCATCTTCATATTGTTGCTATTCGTCCCTGGTCACAGTGACATATGCATAATTAGCTATACTAAACTGCTAAATATACAAGTGCTTGTCCGTTATTAATTACCCGTGATTTTTTATTAAGACAGCTTCAGATGTGACATTCCGCTAATTGAGTTTACAGCTCTCTGATGATCGATTTGAACCAATCATAACTGTGACACGAAGTTCGAGTCCTCAATGATTATCATCGACAGTGTGATAATTATATCCAGGTAATCGTCCTGTGGTGGTCCAATGTAATGCTTCATTCTCCGATTTTTATGGCATTTTTTCTGCAAACTTGAATGGCAAGTATTTATACACAGGTTTATAATATTGTATTTTCCAAATGAAAATGTGCAAAAGATGCAAAATATTAAAAAATATTTAAATATAAAAAAAATCGCCATGCAATTTAAGTTTTTACGCCTCCGTTATTTACGTCTGCGAAATTGATTTATTACAAATAGTTCTTACATCTATTAAATACTATTTCAAAGTTATATATTTTGGTTAGATGTACTGCTAAAAAAAAACTAAAATCTTCGATAATTAATTGCATTCCCGTTAATAAATACTCTTCACTTTTAATTAACACAAATTCCGATATGACATTCCGCTAATTGAGTTTACGGCTTTCTGATGATCGATTTGAACCAATCATAACTGTGACACAAAGTTCGAGTCTTCAGATGATTATCAACGGCAGCGTGATAATTATCGCACTCCGATTATCTTCAGATAATCGTCGTGTGGCGGACCAATCAGAATGCTCCAGTCTCTGTGTGACATTTTGAGAGCGCTGTTTTCTCCTCCCTATATAATGCTCTTTACTGCAATCAACAGTACCATAATCAACATGGAAACACAAGTGTTCACTTCTAAGCCAACCTTCCCAGTGACGATCGACAACGACGCTGCCATGGATACAGACGTGGAAATGGTGGACAGCGAGGAGCAGACTCACCGCCTGCGGCTCCAGTTAGCGGCGACGGAGCACAAGTTCCGGCGAGCTTGTGAGCAGATTGTTCTCCTGAACTACAAGCTGTCCGGGATGCAGGCCAGGTACGACATCGCCAAGGAGAGGAACCTACGGACCTTCCGGTACACCTACCGACTCCAGCTCGCCGTCATCGAAGGAGCCAAGAACGTGTACCACGACTACGCCGTCACACAGGCCGAGAGGATGCGCAGTCTACAGATGGGGATATTTGGCGAGATTCCGGACCACTCCGACGGAGACGACAGGGACATAGAGGAAGTGGACCAGGTGTGAAGCAGCTCAGCCCCCTGATTGGTAGAGTCCTCACGGCGATCCCAGCCCATCCTCAACTCACACGAACACCGGCACAACCGCCACGGATTGACACACAGACGAACAGTTCCACGTGATCAGTCGATAGAGTCTATACACAGAAGAGAGTGAATCGATGTGCATCTTGTGTATCAACATGATTGACTGCATTTTATTGTGAAAATCAAATGAACTCTCTCTGCTTGTATTATTGAGTATAACAAATTGCCATGCCGTATACGTGTACTATTTGTATTGTAGCAAATGTATATGTGTTTAAAATAAATATTATATGCACATAATTATAATGTATCGTCATCAGTTAAACAAATAAAATAATCAGAATAATATCTCAAATATACTTTATTATAACTATGAAGATACGGCAGAAATCTTTTTTTTTATTTGACTCACAAGTTGCAGAGAAAAAAATGTCAAAATATGAATATTTGAAATAAAAACACAAAATTTGTAGATTTTTTAAGTTATCAAACCTATTCTTTTATGAGGGAAGTATTGGGGTAATTCAAAGATAGTTTTTGTAAATATACAGTGCATGTACCAACATTGAACCATACATGCTAAAGCTCTATACCCTTATCAATGAAAAATCAAGGCTGTTCCTGTGTTAATAATTGATACACCTTGTATAAAGCGTGATGAACTATGTATAATTGTTAATATTACAGAGGTGACTTATAGGCCCAATGGGCCGGGTGCCCAATATTCATGTACAAGTAGTCGTTATAAAATTTGTATCATACGGCACAATTGTACATAATATGCACATGTCACTATAATAAATAATTTACTACTGTATGGAGCATTTATAAAAATTAATTGTGTCATAGATAAATACTGTTATGTATTACAAATGTACTGTTAAACATGTCCTTTAAAGTAATATTGTTTGTGACAATAAATTAAAGATAAAATGTTAATTCACACCTTAATTATCGTTCATTATATTTCCTGCTTACGAATGCCATATCTTTTGTAATAATGAGCAATAACATGCTCATGGGATATGAAATCTAAATTAATGCTCATTTACTAACATCACAGCAATTGCTTTTTTCTCTATTCCTGGAAGACCTGGGAACACACTTGCACGAGAACTTGTCAGCGGGCATAGACATTGATCAAATAAACATTTTTCTGCTTCTATTTGCAGACGATTTAGCTATAATAAGCGAAACACCTAATGGTCTACAAAAACACCTAAACACGCTTCATACATATTGTGAAAGATGGGGCCTCACAGTCAATAACGATAAAACTAAGGTGATGATTTTCCAAAATGGTCGAACAAGAAAGGGATACAAATTTTGCCATGATAACAAAAATCTGGAAGTTTTGGACAGTTTTGCATACCTTGGAACGGTTCTATCTTCAATAAACATGTGAAAATAATTAACCGCGAAAAAAAACACTACAATTATATAAAACGTTTATGCACAAAACTCAAAAAATTGTCTCTTGATTGCAAGACAATGATGGAACTATTTGACGTGGCCTGTTCCTCGAAAATGAACTACGGAGCTGAAGTGTGGGGATATACAAATGCGAAAGACCTTGAACGTGTTCATTTGAAATTCTGTAAAAGACTGCTCGGGGTAAAAACTTCTATACATGTACCCCTGCAGTATATTGTGAACTAGGAAGAACACCATTGTTATTAACTAGAACATTACGCATAATTAAGTATTGGTTTAAAGTTTTACGCTACCAAAATTGTCTCATTAAAAATCAATTTATGATTATGATCTGAAAAACATGTTATCAAGCTGGATTATTTTTGTCAAGAACACCCTATTGTCAAATGGTTTCGGTGATGTATGGTATTACCCCGAGTCGGTAAATGAAAAAATGTTTTATGTATATTTTGAGCAAAGATTGTCAGATTGTTTTTACCAAAATTTAAGGGTAGAAACTGAAAATGCTCACCATTTACGTCTATTATTACTTATTAGGTTAGTTACTGACTCACTACGGAAATATATTGGGTTGATCAATCTCATAGATGGCGAGGCGAAGCCGAGCCGTCTATGAGATTGATCAACCCAATATATTTCCGTAGTGAGTCAGTAACTAAACTATAATAAGTGTTTTGTTTTCCCGAGGACTATTAAGCGACATATTTATTCACAAATAGCGATGATCATGGCACAGCCATGTAAAAGATGGTTAACATCTCGTCCAATTTAACTCATTTAAACTCTTCAAAATTTTCAATCTCACCTTTCAATACTCTTTAAAAATCCTTGCTTCACCAATGTTTACCTACAATGTTTTGTTGCTATTCAATTTCAAATGTTTTCTACCTTTTCTCTGCAGAGATTTGAGCAAATTTCGACGCTGCCATTTTGTTCTGCTCCAGACAAAACAATGTGACGTCAATATTCTAAGGGCAACTACTCTAATTTTAAAGAATTTCAAAGGGCAACTACTCCAAATACTTTAAGAACTTACGGCATGCGGTTTATGTATTAAATACTATGAAATGTCGAAATGAGTAAGCGAAGCGTTGACCAATGACGGCCATATTGCCTAATATTAATTCTCACAGAACAAATATAGAGATATATGAGGCAATCACGTGCTATGTTTAAACCAATGAAAATGTGACATTTGAGTCCAAGGGAAAACAAATAAATATATAAACTTGCCTGTACACCAGGCAGAGTATCTAAATCACATATTATATGATAAACATAGGAAAGCCTTATAAGTAGACTTAGATTATCTTCACATCGTCTACGAATCGAATCTGGTAGATATGATAAAAAATGTCCTATTAATGAAAGGAAATGTATATATTGTAATTCAAACGATGTCGAGAATGAATACCATTTTGTTTTGGTGTGTGATTTTTACACGGAGTTAAGGAAATTATATATTAAGAAATACTTCTATGTACGACCAAGTATGGCAAAATTTATTGATTTACTCAATTCTGATTCTATATTTATGCTAAAAAAAACTGGCTAAATATGTGTACGAATCTTTTAATAAGAGGGACAACTTTACCAGACGTCAATAAGCGTGAATTAAGTTTATATATAACTACTGCTTTGTTGGTCTTTTTGATATTTTTTCATCCACTTTATATACCTTTTATACATATTTTTATAACCTGCCTCCCACTTGTACCCACAATTATTGTTAAGTACTGTTAAATTGTATGCTATGGCAATGTATGTAATGTATACGCCAATAAACTACTAATACTACTACTGCTATTGGTTGTGAATATACAATGTACAGTCTGAAGCACCCAATACATTTTTCCGTGTTAGTGTAACAAACAAAGAGTATTACCAAAACTTTGAGGAAAAGAAATTGTTATATTAAACAGATTTATTTAAAAACCACTGAAATATAAAGAAAATGATAATGAAATTTAATGTAGATAAAAAAAAAACATTTGTACATGAAAACACATGCACTCACCGTTTATGACCTTTTGGCTACCATTCAAGTGCTTCTACGTTTCTTTTATTTTAAATTGACATTATCAAATTGTTTTTGGAATGTTTTTCCAACAATGAAAAAAATTAATATTTGTTTCAATACATTTTGGAGGGAGGCTTCTTCTCCGGGTTTTTTTTTTCTTGAATATATCTTACACTACATACGTAATTAAATTCCAATGTCTAAGTACAATACTTACAGCTGTAGGTCCTAAATGTATTGGTGTAAAATTTTCTCCTATCAACTGTTCAGCATCTTCATATTGATGCTATTCGTCCCTGGTCACAGTGACATATGCATAATTAGCTATACTAAACTGCTAAATATACAAGTGCTTGTCCGTTATTAATTACGCGTGATTTTTTATTAAGACAGCTTCAGATGTGACATTCCGCTAATTGAGTTTATGGCTTTCTGATGATCGATTTGAACCGATCATAACTGTGACACGAAGTTCGAGTCCTCAATGATTATCATCGACAGTGTGATAATTATCTCCAGGTAATCGTCCTGTGGTGGTCCAATGGAATGTTTTCATTCTCCGATTTTTATGGCATTTTTTCTGCAAATTTGAATGGCAAGTATTTATACACAGGTTTATAATATTGTATTTTCCATATGAAAATGTGCAAATGATGCAAAATATTAAAAAATATTTAAATATAAAATAAATCGCCATGCAATTAAAGTTTTTACGCCTCAGTTATTTACATCTGCGAAATTGATTTATTACAAATAGTTCTTACATATATTAAATACTATTTCAAAGTTATATATTTTGGTTAGATGTACTGCCAAAAAAAAAACCAAACTAAAATCTTAGATAATTAATTGCATCCCCGTTAATAATTACTCGTCACTTATAATTAAAACAAATAACACAAATTCCGATATGACATTCCGCTAATTGAGTTTACGGCTTTCTGATGATCGATTTGAACCAATCATAACTGTGACACAAAGTTCGAGTCTTCAGATGATTATCAACGGCAGCGTGAAAACTATTGCACTCCGATTATCCGCAGATAATCGTTGTGTGGCGGACCAATCAGAATGCTCTCTGTGTGACATTTTGAGAGCGCTGTTTCCTCCTCCCTATATAAAGCCCTTTATTGCAATCAAAAGTACCATAATCAACATGGAAACACAAGTGTTCACTTCTAAGCCAACCTTCCCAGTGACGATCGACAACGACACTGCCATGGATACAGACGTGGAAATGGTGGATGGCGAGGAGCAGACTCACCGCCTGCGGCTCCAGTTAGCGGCGACGGAGCACAAGTTCCGGCGAGCTTGTGAGCAGATTGTTCTCCTGAACTACAAGTTGTCCGGGATGCAGACCAGGTACGACATCGCCAAGGAGAGGAACCTACGGACCTTCCGGTACACCTACCGACTCCAGCTCGCCGTCATCGAAGGAGCCAAGAACGTGTACCACGACTACGCCGTCACACAGGCCGAGAGGATGCGCAGTCTACAGATGGAGATATTCGGCGAGATTCCGGACCACTCCGACGGAGACGACAGGGACATAGAGGAAGTGGACCAGGTGTGAAGCAGCCCAGCCCCCTGATTGGTAGAGTCCTCACGGCAATCCCAGCCCATCCTCAACTCACACGAACACCGGCACAACCGCCACGAATCGACACACAGACGAACAGTTCTACGTGGACAGTCGCTGGAGTCAGTACACAGAAGAGAGTCTTGTGTATCAACATGATTGACTGCATTTTATTGTGAAAATCAAATGAACTCTCTCTGCATGTATTATTGAGTATAATGTATTTCCATGCTGTATACGTGTACTATTTGTATATGTATTTAAAAAAAATATTATATATGCACATTATTATCATGTATTGTCATCAATTAAACAAATTAAAATAATCAGAATAATATCTCAAATAAACTTCATTATTACTATGAAGATACATAAATATATCAGTATAAATTAAACCCATTTTAGCTAGGTTTCCGAATAATAACTTTTCCTTGATCGCTACCCCCGGGGGGACGAAGTTTGCATAACACTGTGTATGTCTATGACACACGGAAGTAACACGTCTCTCATTCTTACCTACCCGTGTACTGTGCACCATCCACCGTCCCAGTACCGAGATATCCCGGGTCCTAGCTAGTACTACACAGCATGCCGCGTGTCCGCCCAAAATACGAGTTGTGTGTGGGGTTTGAGGAGGAAGATGTGAGTGAAAACGAGGATGGGGGAGACGGGGGTGGTGACGAGGGGGAGGAGGGGGAGTTTGACATCCAGCAGGTGTGGCAGCAAATGAAGCAGGAGGCGGAGGATCGGACACGGGCCGAGGAGAAGCAGACGGTCAGGGCAGGTGCGATCCAGGAGAACAACAAGAAGGCCAAGCAGCGCAGCTCCTTCCTCAACTGGAAGCAGAAGATCCAGGTATCAGTTATTACCTGTATACTATTCTACCGGTATTCCTCATTATCAAAATAAAACTCATTAATGTCTATTTGTCTCACCTAAATACAAACGTTTGGCTAAGGACGGATGTTTGCACATAACTTATATAAATTTAAAACTGTAGAAGTATTTTTTTATATACTGTTGTGACAAACTTGACTTTTTGATATCTAGGATAATATATTATTATTGTTCCTCCACACTTCACATTGTGTACTTGTATATCGTACATGTACACTATTAAGTTTCGATAAATCAAATATTAAAAAGATGTCACTATGAGAGGAAAGGTTGATATAAGCTCTATAAAAATCATCTTTACTCTGAATTAACCAAATGACGTTTTTGTTTTGTTTGTGTGTGTGGGTTTGGGGGGGGGGGATAGGCTCAGACTGCATGACCGTGATAGCGTTTTATAGACAGTACATGTTAAATATTTCGGAGGGGGCTAAGGATTCAAATTGCTCATACATGTGCAGGCAGTAATAAATTCTTAGAGATTGTTTTTACTTTTAAAAACGTTTGGGGCATGTGTGGTTCCAAAATAGTCCATCGCTAAGTCATGTCGCACACATACTGACAAAAAATCGGGAAAAGCAGGTCAGAATTTTTTCCCGGAAAGTTGTTTTTTTTGTTGGGGTGGGGGTGGGGTGGGATCCGAGGCCTTTAATCCATAATATTTACCATGTGAAGGACTATATATGGTTTGAGCCTAAAATGGCCCCCTAAAATGAACATTGTCATTTTACTGTAATTCTTTGTTTTATTTGTACAAATATACATTTGAAGTTTTTTCATAATTTTCATTTTGATTTTAGTACCCACAATTTAAATATATGACATCATAAAGTTTACCTTTTCCCGCCATTTTCTCATTTTTAGCATAAAACGGCTTGTTTTTAGGTAGTTTTTCTTTAAGGAAACATTGAGCGACTGCTTGAACAAACAAAATATTTTCACCAAAGATTAATCTATCCAATACTTATAAGTGACAAAAAGTTCGTTCTTGTTCAAGGAGTCGCTCTATATTTCCCATTCGAAAAAAGATAAGAAAAATGTCAATTTTTGATTGATTTTGATTAAATCATAAAAATAGCGTCACTTCTGACGTCATATACTGCCATTGAGCGCATATAAATCAAATAAATAGGTGAAAAACGTATTTCATGTCAACTCTTTTATAAAATAACACAACAAATTAATGTACCTGAATCATTTTAAAAATAGTGAATTTTGGGGGCCAAATTTGACTATATATAATATCATATATAGTTCTTTATTAAATTGGATTTTCTTTTCCAGGAGGAGGGTCAGGATCCCCCTGTGCCCCCTCTCTAGATATGCGCAATGGGGGGGGGGGGGGGGGGGGGGTTAGTGTTTAGTTTGCCCAGCATGAGGATCAACATCTTCGCTAATCAATGACATTTTTGATAATTTTCCGGAGGGGGGGGGCACTTCCCTATCAGAGACATTTCATGTCTCTGGTCCCTATATATAAATAAACGCAATGGAATTAGCAATAAAAACATAGTGGGAACATATTTTCTGTTGAAATATACGTCCCTGAAATTTACCCCTCCCCCCTTTTTTTTTATTAGATCCGCCCCAAATGCAAAACCACGTCACACAAACGCTTAAAATCGCATACATTTGTCAGTATCGCGAAGCATTCAAATGATGTAGTATAGTCCACGTAAACATGGCTGACAAAAGGAAAAAATTGAAGAAAATTGATCAAGTATGGCTTAGATTTAGCAATATATCATAATTTCACCGTTATTTTTATTGATTAAGAATTTGTATGTTCGTATTTCAATTCATGACATTGTATATTTCTATAGAAAAATTCAGGTTAACTTGATTTTTAGAAACAGCTGTGTTCTGTTTATTTTTCACTTTGTTAGGATACTCAGAAGAATTTACTCTGTTTTTATGTTTATTTCGTTACGTGTATCCAGGCCCATGAAATAGTTAACAAAATATCAACGATTATTCCCTTTTTATACACCCATTAGCCCGTTTAGGAATTTCAGTAGCCACATAGACAATAAGACATAAAAACAATTTTTTTTTATTTCATCTGAAAATAATTGTCCACAAACACCTTCCCTGATCAGGTTGGTGCTTTTTTTTTAAAGATTGGGGTAGATATAGACATGTACATCTGTTACTGATTTTTTTTAATACGATTTATTTGCTATTATTTATTTGTTGAAATTAGGAAAATGAGAAGCCAACAAAAGAAGAGTATGCAATCGCCAAACACCTGAGATTCAATTGTCCAGTCAAAGATGCCAAGTTCGTTCCCATGCAGAATATGGTCAAATGTTTCTATGGTAAGTTTTGCAACTTCTTAGATTTTTTGAAATTGACCCTCTATAGTACTGAAACATACAATTAGTTTGCAAATTTGCTCTGATATTCTTTTTAATATCTTCTATTTTCTGTTTCCGTTCACTGAAACTTAGAAGTATATCATGGCATTAGAAGCTATCAAACCCTTACACATTTTGCATTGTTTTTCATTTGATAATTAGATAAATTCTGATGTCCATCTTGGAGTAATTAAGAGGATGGCATTTTTATATCATATTCTTAGGAAATCAAGCCATAAACACTTTGCTGGATTCTAAATGGGCAAAATCTACCAAGAGTGATATCCAATTCACAGACAGAAAATCATGTGTTTATTTTCTAGAAAGGTAGGTTTATCACTGGAGATAATCTTCTATTCACAGATTTTGGATTTTAAAATCTCATGAACCACAATTGTAGCTTTGTTTTATTACTGTAGTGTTTCAATTTTTTTTTCATACATTCATATCTCTAAAAAATTTTAAGTTATCTAATAACTTACATCTGACCAGTAAATAGCTTGTAATATGCATGTATTACCACTTACATGTACTTGACGAAGATATAATTTTTACAACCATGTAGTTAAGATTACTGAGCAATAAATAATTTCATTACTGAATATACATATTCTCAATGAATTAATATGTGATATGCTACATACAATATCAGGTTGATGGTGAAAGGTCTCTTCCATCGAGCCACAAAAATTGAACGAAGCAAAAAAGACAAAGACAAGTTAAAGAAGAAAAAGAAAGATGAAGAAATAGAAGATGACAAGGTAGTAATAGGTTGAATTTAAGATGTAGGAATTGTTTATTGATGATAGATATATTGATTTTTGTTTATACATGTATAGAAAGATAAATTTCACATGATAATCTTCAACACGTGCATTATCTGTATAATTATGCTATGGAAATGATACCCATAAATTTAATTTCAGAATGTTCTTAATTTTGATTATATCTGATGATCTGATTGTAAAAAATACTGAAGGAAATTGTTCGTTGAAGGAAAAGAAGAACAAAAAAGACACTAAGAAGATCAAGGACAAAGATGCTAAAGATTCTGATGCTGATAAACCAGACACTTCAGATGAGAAAAAGGTAGAAAAAAACTACTTATACATAGCAGGTCTAGTCTTTATCAAGTATTGTGTTGCTGGGTTATATAAAGTTGCAGTATGCATAGCTACACTTACTTAAAAATTACATACATATTAATGGTATACAATTATAATAGGTAGATGAAAAAGAAAAAAAGAAGGATGAACCAAAGAAAGAAGAAAAGAAGAAGAAAGAAAAGAAACTGAGATTGAACATGGCAGATGAACAGCGGTTTATTGATGCAGAAGAGGTTTGTGATGCGTTAAGATCAATAAAATCAAATGACATTCAAGTACATGTACATTGTACATATGTTCAAGTTTATTAAGTGTTCTGATGAATCAGTTTTAAACAGTAAATGTACTGGTAATTCTTGACATCATTATAGGCTTTTCTTTTTAGCTCTATCTATGAATTCCATAGTTATATAAGCACAAACATCAACTTGAAAATTAATTGTAACTATTAGCAAGTAACAAGTGTTTTTCATTATTTTTAAACCTAGAATGCATATGTACCTAGATGATGTAATCATTATTGTGCTTTATTCTGCAGATATATGTGTGGATTTACGACCCTGTGCCAATGTCTACATTTCTTATAGGGCTCCTTATGGGTAAGTAAAATTCATATACATGCAGTATTTCCTGTCAAAATTGAGTTCACAAGAGGTAATGTTCAAGATCCTTGTAGGGTATAGTTCTTATATGATGAGAGTGATGAATCGAGTTCTGTAGAGTAGTACATATACAGGAAAGGTTAATTGTTGTGCTGTTCTTTCAGTGCTTGGTGCTGCTTTACTGTGTGTGTTCCCCCTGTGGCCCGACTGGCTGAGAGTGGCCGTTTACTACGTCAGTTTAGTGGGAGCCAGTTTTGTTGGGTTTATTCTATTCTTGGCTGTTGGTAAGTACATGTACATATTGTGCTCAACCATCTTTTAGAAGTTTAAAGAATGCAAATTGTATTTTTTTTTTAAAACGTGGCAATTAATTATGTACATTAAAGTAGTGAAGAAGTATAGAATTTATTTTGTAAAGAATATGTAAATTTGTACATCAATTTATCGTTAAATTAAGTGTATTTAATTATAAAATTCACTTATTAATACAGAACTTTTGTTTGAACTGTTGTTCAACATGTTTTTCTCTCTGCAGTTCGAGGATGCCTGTTTTGTGTTCTGTGGTTACTGACTCTGGGCAAAGTGCATTTATGGATTCTCCCTAATCTAACAGAGGATGTGGGATTCTTTGATTCATTCAAGCCATTATATACATACAAATTCATTACCAAGGAAGATAAAGAAAATGAAAAAAAGAAGAAAGAAGAAAAGCAAAAAAAGAAGAAGAAGCAGGAGCAAGAGGCCAATGACTCGGAGAGTGAGGTCAACGATAAAAACGAGGACCAAGGTGAAGGTCAGGAGGAGGAGGGAGGGGAGGAGGAGCAGAACGGGGATCAGGAGTTTGAATTGGTTGACAGAGAGGACCTAGAGGAGGAGCAAGAAGAGGAAGATGAGGAGGAGCAGGGGGAAGAAGGGGAGGAAACTGAAGAAGGGGAGGGAAATGTGACAGAGGAGGAGGACAAGAAGACAAAGTGAAGACTGAGTGGGGAACTCGCGCAGAGGGGGGGCCTCTGAAATCAAGGATTGTCAAAATGAAAAATTAGTTGATATTAAGACTAGGAGGCATTTCTGTCAACAGAAATACATATGTATAAAGAAGAACAAGAAAATCATGGAATGTATGATGCATAGAGTATTTTTTAAAGTTGATTTATGACTATGAATTTATTTTATTGTTACTGAGTTCAAAATTATTTTATTTGAAATTAATGTTTGATTATAGGATACATTTATTATGTTGCATGTACATGTAGGTGTCCATCAAATTGAAAGATAAGGTTTCTAGTTTCTTGTTTTTAACTATTCTTACATGTATCTAAAATAAATGAAATCAATGTTACTGAGAGGAAATAGCTGGCCTGGTGAGGGTTATCGACTTTGTGAAGCTTGAATCTCTACAGATGTTTTTGTTATACTGCTTCCAGTGAAGATATCCTTTGTTATATTACATGTTGTCAATAAAGGTGATTGTCTGGCAAATTAAATTATATTTCCAGCATTGTTTTCTGTCAAGATCTCTATGCTATGGGATGCAGGCACATGTAGATATTTCTCATTGTTAACCTACCGTATGTTTACTATGTCAATACAAAGGTAAAAGCAATGCATATACATGTAGACATTACATGTATTTCTGTGTTGTGAAAAACTGATGTGTTGGCAAATTAAATTTATCAGTAGAAAGATTTCTCTATGAAGCAATATACAGTAAAACTCGTTTAGTACAAACAAGAATATATCGAAATTTCGAATATGGCGAAGTTTTGTGGAGTACCCGGTAAAATCATTAACAAGTCCTTCTTAAATTTTCGGTTATAACAAACTTGGTTTTTACAAATTTTGGATATAGCGAACTAATTTTGAGTTCCTTTAGAAGGGAAAAATAACAAAATTTACAACTTTTTTAATGAATTATTTTATATTGTAAAAAGTTTCCAATACTAATTAACGTAAGTGTTTAAATGCATATATTCTCTCATATTTTTAGAAAATTATCAATTCTAACTTTTAAAAGTTAAAAAGAAATGCATTTTACTTATATGCCTAAATAAACACAAATTGGGGTCAAGTGAAAAGAATTCGCTATGCATATTATTAAGAATTCGTTATACGGTTATAACGAATTACGGATATAGCGAAGTAAATCAAATGGTTTCTAGGAATTCGCTATAAACCGAGTTTTACAGTCAAACAAACCAATTAATGCGCTAACCCCAGCCTCTAAAAAGCTTTTGCCACGGAAATATGACTTACAGAAGTTTTTAAACCTCAATCTTTTCTTTCATTTTAGGATTAAATTACAATTTTTGACTTTATTGGAATTTTGCCATACCAAGTTAAAAATATAGGAATAATGGATATAGGCACAACTTGGACATTAGAATCCACAAAGTTTAAACATGTTAAACGCGACGAATTATATATATATATAGTGATATTTGTTTCGACCATGAAGCGGAAGTTACTCGATTAATTCTACATAGCTACAGAAAAATATTAGACTTTTCTGATGGAAAAGCGATTTAAAAAAAAAATGATTCCTTGATTCATGAATTACTGAATCTGCAGAAAAGCAAACATTACATGGTTCACTACCTGCGCTGTTGGTTCTTTGCAATGGAATAACGAACTATCTCAAAACATTGCATGCAAGCCTATTAAAAGTCGGAAATAGCTGCTTTAAAACCAGGAAAATTCAATCTAACAATTTGAAAAAAATGCTTTCTTTGACAGTTTACATCTGTGAAGGTAGAGATCAGAGCAGAAAAAAATGTACATCACGTTTTCCGGAATATCAACTATTTCTTTTCTAGATTTGATTATATCTATAAAGTATATCTTATAACCGCCATATGCGGTAAAGCTAATAGAATAACATTTCTCCTGTATAACGCACCTCGGTAAATTTTTAATCAAAGGAAATCCGTTGTTGTAGGTGTGTGTACGTGAAGTCAACACAGTATTTCAACCCACATGCTTAGCCATATGGAACTATCTTCATTGGTATGAAAACTGGTGAAATAATTGTGAGCTCAATAAATAACTTTTATTTATGATGAGTTACAAAGGCAAACACATAACTAAGTACATGTTCATAGCATTATTAAATAAACATAAACAACACAAAGTCAATAGCAAAGTTCTGAAAACACTGACATGTGTCCGTATGAAATTCGGCACGGGACGACGTTGTTGGTCTGGCATATCCGTACAACTTTGTATTGACTCCTTGTGTTGTCCACGTGACACTGTTTGTCTGTTTGTCGATCTGTGGAACTGCTTGTGGGTGCGTTCTCTGCCTGTTGACACGTGACTTGAGGATCGGCTGGGATCGCCGTGAGGACTCTACCAATGAGGGGGCTGGGCTGCTTCACACCTGGTCCACATCCTCTATGTCCCTATCGTCTCCGTCGGAGTGGTCCGGAATCTCGCCAAAGATTTCCATCTGTAGACTGCGCATCCTCTCGGCCTGTGTGACGGCGTAGTCGTGGTACACGTTCTTGGCTCCTTCGATGACGGCGAGCTGGAGTCGGTAGGTGTACCGGAAGGTCCGTAGGTTCCTCTCCTTGGCGATGTCGTACCTGGTCTGCATCCCGGACAACTTGTAGTTCAGGAGAACAATCTGCTCACAAGCTCGCCGGAACTTGTGCTCCGTCGCCGCTAACTGGAGCCGCAGGCGGTGAGTTTGCTCCTCGCCATCCACCATTTCCACGTCTGTATCCATGGCAGCGTCGTTGTCGATCGTCACTGGGAAGGTTGGTTTAGAAGTTAACACTTGTGTTTCCATGTTGATTATGGTACTGTTGATTGCAATAAAGGGCTTTATATAGGGAGGAGAAAACAGCGCTCTCAAGATGTCACACAGAGACTGGAGCATTCTGATTGGTTCGCCGGAGGACGATTGCGTGGAGATAATCGGAGTGCGATAATTATCACACTGGCGTTGATAATCATATTAAGACTCGAACTTCGTGTCACAGTTATGATTGGTTCAAATCGATCATCAAAAAGCTGTACACCCAATTAGCGGAATGTCATATCGGAATTTGTGTTAATTACAAGCGATGAGTATTTGATAACGGGACCTTTTTCTAGGCAATACAGCTAAATATATAACTTTGAAATATTATTTTTAAAATATATATGAAATATAATTTATCTAATATAACCAATTAAGAAAAACTTCCTCTGACTTTTTGTGATTGCATGTTAATTTTTCTTTATAAAATCTATTGCGTCACTAACACGATTTCATTTTGAAAATACAATATTACAAACTCGTGTAAATACCCGGTACTTTAAATATTTATTTGCAGAAAAGAAAGGCCATTCAAAATTAGACATCAGACTTTGGTCAATAATATTCTGTCAGGATATTGAATTTTAAAATACAACGAAATACTGCCTGTTAATCCGCCTTATGAAAATATTTGACGATCTGTTATTTACCGTGCGTAGGGAAAATCGAGATTCTATACATGTATGTTGTCTTCTGGTTTTCTGACATGTAGTTCGTCAGAAACTGAACGGTACATGTATCTGCACTTTAACGTGTCATTATAAATTCCACACTTACATGAGCATGCACTGCATTTTACATTTGGTTATGGTTGTTAATATGAAGGTGTTATAAAGACTCTTAATTTGTAGTGAGTGGGCAATATAAGTTTGAAAACTTGTTTTCAATCGCAATGGGTTAAAACCACAATATAAGCGTTATATTGGATGGTATATTTATTTTTGGGGGTCGATGAGAGAGAGAGAGAGAGAGGTTCTTTTTCTGAATAACATCAGTGTGGTTTCTATTTTAACCATATACACACGACAAAAAGCCGCCAAAGCAAAAGCAGGCTGGGAAATTTACATAAGCAATGATGCATAATACATGTACAGCATCCATTATGAATGTATAATAACGTACTCTCGGTCGTACGTCTGTAGCGAGCTATATCTTTATCTTCACCGACCAACACATGCTCTGATATTCATATATCTTTATGTTAAGCAATGGAAAATAGCTTTGATTTTAATTTGTTTCAAATAACTTTATTCGGACATCATATCAAAATTAGATTGCTTTTTCCGGTAGTACACCATTTGACGTTTGATTTAATTGTTCTGAAATTATTTAATAAATTCATATCCTGGATAACATCTAATTTTAAGATCGCTTAATTTTTTGTTTATTTTATTTTAAAGAAATCCAAAAAAAAAAAAAATTGGTTTAATATATTCTAATTAGATAACACTAACATCGGTGTCAGTATATGCTGTAAACCTTCAGTGAAATCAACAATAAGCAATCAGAAGTACGAACACTAATTAATTAGTTTGTGATGATATTGGTAACGCGGAGTTTATTTTAGCTTGACACGGATATCAGCTTGGACAAATCCCCGCTAATCTGTTACAAACCAAGAGGGACTGCAGGCCAAGTGCAATTAACAGTAATTAATGACAGATTCGGTAGGACTGACGTCTGTCAGATTGGCACTCTGTAACAGTTTCAGCAATAAAATGCGGTTCACACTTTGGGTCAATTAAATACAATTATTCGTAATTTTCCATAAAAAATATCATTTTCGTTAAATCACTACCAGAAGAATAATATACACAGAAACCTGTTTGATATGAACAGGGGTATAAGTAAATAAGGATACAATAATTTCACACTGATTTACAGCAAGAAGAATATGTACACAGAAGTCTGTAAGAAACGAACAAAGGTATAAGAAAATAATGATAAAATCTTTCACATGCTGTCAAAAATTAACACATACCATTGCCATTTTTTCTGGTTTGTTTTGTTTTATCTTTTATTTGGGGTGGGGGTGAGGGGGTGGGGTTGGTCTTGGCTTATTGCAGTGCTTAAATTTTGTTAATTACTTGCTTCCCGATACACAGTGGTAGTTTGTCTATGAATGCTGTACTCTGACCACACCCGGTCTGTACCTTGGTCAGTAAATCTAAGGCGGATGTTTCAAACACAGACGACACCGAAGGCTGTCCTTTGGTGAGAACAAGATGTTCACGTGCAAAGAAGTCGGAACCGCGGGCCGGAGGGGGCTTACCCCCCCCCCCCCCCACTAATTTTGCAAAAAAAGACATAACTATACCATAAAGTGTTTTTGCTAATCATGATTTCTGCAAGGTCTAGCCTCACCCCCACTCTCTATTTGCTTCGGACGACACTGCACGTGTATCGTCTGTTAATGGAGCACCGTGGTAGAGAGTTAAGGTCTCCGCGGGGGGTCAGGGGAAGTAAGGAGTGGGTGGCTTACCAACTGTTTACAGGATCAACACTACAGATTACACATCAGGTGATCTAAGCTTACACTGGACACGATCATTAATTTTTGTGTACAGAGGCTCTCCGATAAGAGATACAATATGTACCAGAAGTTCTTCTATTGAAATTTGTCAGATTTAAATGCTACTTCTGTCACATTTTGCTCCAAATTGCTGCACATTTTAATTACTATTTAGATTTTTAAAAATCCATTATCATAAAAGAAACATTCCATATCAGAGGAAAAGGTGGATCAATTTTTGTTGAGACATACCGGTAATACAGCAGTAGTTATTACATATATGTACTACATGTGACCTTGAAAATTCAAATTGTACTAATTCAAATTAAAGACTCAAAACATGAGACTTCCAAGAAAATGTAAACAATGTTAATCTCTTGATGAAGTCAAAACCCACATAAAACATCACTTTTATTGTCAACAAATCTTATTCAATTACACACATTCTATTAACATCACAGTTTGACTGATAACTCTGAATGCATAATGAACGGCTCCCCAAAAGGTAGAGCATCTGGTGTGACTGAAGGTTTTTAATGCCTCGGCATCCGAGAAAACCATATAATACCCATATTATGTTTACAAGTATTTAAACTGTGTTATGGAGTTTCAAAACATGCACAGGTACTAGTTATTCATGTCTCTGAGATAAAACTAATTCTGGTCAAGGAAATGCCTGTCAAAACCCTAGATCCCTTCATGGTCATTGGTGAGCAAAGGATTCATCTTTTTCATCCTGCATCACATGCCCTAGAACAAAGATAGCAGTTTGTATAATAATTACAGAGCAAGCACAATGCCAAGAAACAACAAACTTGATGATGTGACAATGACTTAATTCTACACATACACAACTATCATTAAGAAAGACAAACTCTTTTTTAAATGTATGAAAATAAGATCATGTTATAAAATCAGTCAGCTGTTTACAGATGCAAGCATTGGCATGATTGATGAAATTTCCATCATGAAAGTGTGCAGGTGCAGTCAGAAAAGGAATGCATTATTCATAAAAATGAGAAAAAATTGTTGATTTGGCCACAATTGTAAGTCTACATGAGATTGACCATTAGTTTTCATCAATGCACAGTTCATACACTTGTAACAAAACTAACTAAGCTTAGCACAATACTAAAGCCTATTTTTATGGTCTTGGACCAATCAAAGGGAAACCCCCAAAGTGAAAGTTTCCCAATAGTTCATATGTACTACATGTACCGGTATTTCACCAATAGACAAAGGGACCACAAATGAATACAGCAATATGATTTATTAGAAAGACAATGTGCATTGACTGATGGCCAGATCTTACTCTGTAGAGGCAATCGGATGGGGTCTTTGTCTTCGTACGTCACTTGATGAGGTCGATTCCTAAAGTTGTAGCGAATATACAGACTCTTTTCTTGTCCTGGACAAGGGTCATAAAACCCTGGCAAGTCACTCTGTAAGACACAGCACAAAGTCAAAGTGGAAATACTGTGAAATCATCATTGTTCTTAATAAGGAACCAATGTTTGTGGCATTTGTGGAATCCCTTATCCACGAATTTACATCCCCACGCACGTACATGTATATTAATACACTCAATGCACTCAAATATTTTTCCTTAAAAATAGCTTACTGGTAATCATTATAATGGTAAATGCATACGAATATTTTTATTGCTAGTGTTAATATTACTAAATTTCAAAAGTCTTTTATATTTTAGTTGATATTGTTAATTACTAATCAGAAACCCTTACTACGTATGTAGTACATAAAAATATACGCGAAAAAGGCTGCGCGCGATGCTACCGCTTTTCAGTTTAAAATCTACCTATTTTTCATCACTGTAGGTTAACATGTATGTGTATATATACAAGCTTTTGTTTAATATTTATCAAAATTATCGCAACCAACCCATGAACCAGGAAAATTTTAGCTATCCATAAAACATTGACCACCATGAATTAAAACAATTTCACAGTAAGGGACAGTGCCTGATTAATCAATTCTCGCATCCAACTTTTTTGTTTCTGACCATGAACATGAGCAGAACAATGTATTTTCATCTAGTTACATGTAGTTCATAAAATTTTTTTCCCTTTTATTAATGAAATGATTGACAGCGTTGGACGTACCTTGGTGTTAGATTCCAGGATGATGAGTTGGGAGTCAGTAACCTGAGCTTGTAGTGGGACTTTCACATCAATGCATTCTGATTCCACTAATTCACTGGGAGACAAAATACAGGCTTATCAGGTAAATCAGTTTGGTGGTGAGAAAAAATACAATTGCTGGGAATCCTTGTCTTTGTTTTGGAAATAATTTAATCATGATTTTTACTATCTTTTATACAGACATGGCAATAACTGTATGAACAAAGAATTCTGAGAAATCTAAAAGATTAATGACAATCAGTATTTCACAACTAGACAATAAGAGAGAGGGCCTGTCCAACAGACTACTGGTAATTAACAAAACCTAAATGATTGTCTAGAGACTACCTACCCATCCTGTGTGACTACTAGAAATAGACAGAACATTGATGAATAGCAAGTGACTACCTACCCATCCTGCTGACTATTAGAAAGAGCATTAAGGTAGCTCGCGGGTTTACCTGCTTGTGAGAAAACCTACCTTGAAAATTTGTATACGTGATCCATAGGTTTCAGGGTTTTATTTTTAAAGTTTATTTGAGATTCGTCTGCGTAGTAATAATGTTATCATGATTCAAACACAGTGTCGCTGATACAATCAAGCAACGCCATTTCAATGAAATATATAGTAAAATGCATATCTTAGTCGAAAAAACCGCATTTCAAAACTATGCTCCAAACTTTTAAACGATCTAGACGAACTTAGTTTTACTCAACACAATAACAAACGAGATAATTTTGAATCAATTCATAAAAAAAAATCAATATGTGTTCTCGGCCAATTTTTCGCAAAACAACTTAAAAGTTTTAGAAGATTTCACAAAATTCAATATTTTCATCACGACGTTAGCCCGACGTCATCAATTTCTTGCGTCTGAGAACCAAAAAAGAAAATGCGCTGCTTGACCAGACAAGCCGATTAACACAAATTAGAACATTAGAAAATCTAATCAACGTGACAATGAATGTTTTTGAATGCACAAATGCAATTCATGTAAGGTTGTGAAGAGAAGAAACATGGCTACTTTTCTTTTCATAAAAATCAATGAGTCAATCATGAATTCAATGTAAAAATAATTACCATACAACTATTCACATATTAATAAGCCTGTAATCGTATACGATGATTAGCTAAAGCCAAAATAATTTTAATAGTTAGATCGGTATTTGAAAATACAGAATGTATAATTGTGAAACGAGCAAAGTTAATATATGTGGTTCGATTTATTTACAATGTACTTGTCTAAACATAAATTGGATTAAAGACTTCCAACGCACACCCATACCTTATAGAGCTAAATGCGACAATGTATGTCACAAATTTTTATCACTTGATAATTATAAATGTTTGTATAAACTGCAATTTAGCTTTTTAGAATATTTCATTTTATGTTTCTAAAGATCGTGTTATTTTCAAAAGAAATGTATGAGTTTGCTATGACGGTCAACTCTTTACGTCGAATCCTATTGTGACGTCAGCAAAACCGCGAGCTACGTTAATGATTTCCATGTGACTATTTAATACTCCTAGATGACTAAAATGCAGAACTTCAACGACTTTCAAGTGGCTACCTATCCATCCTTGATGACTAATAGACAGCCTTAAAGGGGCATGGTCACGATTTTGGTCAAAAATTATTTTTTTCGATTTCAATGTTTAAAATGCTTCAGTAAGGCATTTTTAATAGGCAACCAAAATTTGAGTGTCATTTGTTGAGTTATAAGCGAGTTACAGAGCTTACAATTCCTTGCTATGTAAACAAAGCTTTCGTTTACATTTTGAACGTTGAAGTGAAAATTCCAGTTTTAGACCTAAAATGAATGTGTTAATTGTTAGGAACTGTTTATTTATGCTTAAAATGAATAAGAATATAGACAAATCTTGAAAAAGATTTTTTACTGGTATATTGAACCTATGTAAACAAAAACAGGGCACAAGCCTTGTTTACATGACGAAGAATTGTGAGCCCTGTATCTTGCTTAAATCTAATCGACGGGCACCCAAATTTCATTTGATCATTAGAAATGCATTCCTAAAGCATTGTAAATAATAAAAACAGAAAAATAAAATATGACCAAAAATTGTGACCATGCCCCTTTAATAACCGTAAAGTGATATACCCAACTATCCTAGGTGACTTACACAGAGCCTAAATGACTATCAAAAGACTACTTACCCATCTTAGATGACTAATACATAGAGCCTAAATGATTACTGTAATTTTCGCCCTTCTACACTTGCAAACAGTTTTGCCCTGTATTGAATGCGCCCAAACACAGTTGTGTTCAAAGAAAAATAATTGAATCATCGGAATTCATCCAGTCTTAAATTCGCCCGCTGACAATGAGAACGAAAGGGGCGAAAATAAAACGGGGGCGAATATTTCCCTGTATTCAGTATCAAGTGATACCTACCCATCCTGGGTTACCAATCGTCCATACAAGGCCTTCAGAATAATCAAACCATTCCTGTTTGTCTCTTGCTCCAAACTTTTCTCTACAGTTCTCTGCATCAATTCTACCTATAAAATTTATAAAAATAACCATAACTTATGTCCTCATAAAAAACCCGTTGGATCAAATGGTGGGTTCATAACAGAGAACACTAACCGCCGCCTCAGCATCTTTCTTTTTTTGTTGTAGCTCATCAGAATCTCTTTCCTGTTTCTTTTTAAGATCTCTGAAATAATTGACACATTTGACATGGTTATCAGTATACGAGTAGAATAGTATGATGGATTTTACATAGGAATATAATTTCATTCTGAGCTCGGGTACATATTAATGTATAATTCTAATAAATGTACAATTATAAATGTATAATATTTCTTTGTTCATCTTGACTGAACATAAATACCCGTAAAGTTTACAAAACTCAAACATGACGGACATTGTTATATTAAAAGAGCCCAATTTGTACTGTATTGTGAACTAAAAATTCAGTCATATCTCATCTTATCCTACAGATATACCTCTGGCAGTATCTACCTCATTTATTCAAATAGAGAAGATTTTTTCATGGAGAAATATGTTTCTATATCTTACTCTGATTCTTTCCGTTTGACATAAGGATCTACGATTAACTTCTTAACAGCCAAGTACGCCACAGTAGGGAGGAACGTTCCGTAGAATATTGAAGATGGCAGCACCTGCTCCGATAGCAGGATCGGGAAAAAGTAAGACTGTCGACCTCTTCGTGCACTGCAAGTAAGAAAGCCTACGAAATGTAACAACCACATGGGGAAGGTAAAATGGCAAGAAAACTATGTCTGTGTTGTTCATTGTAGACATAAGACTACCAGTGTCTCCCATAGACAAATATCTATGAGACATGTATTTGCAACATGGAAGTGAAAAAATGTTCATACAAATACTGTAGACCAACAAGAAAATTAAATTGACATTGTATAAATGTAGACCATCTTAACTGTGTGGGACATTAATAAGGTATAAAAATTAGACAGAAATGTTCATTTTTCTTGTATTTTTTCTTATGGAAAACCTAGAGCGAAGCTTTGAACAATCTACAATTTTTCTGTTGGCAATCAGTCTTGAACATACATATATACATCTTTGATGAAAAAATAACAATGGTGATATTCACTGAAAACCAATTTTTGTACATTTTCTTTTCAAAATCAGCCCTATCTTACCCTAATCATATATGTACGGTAGTTCTTTGCAAAACAATTCAAAGAAATGTAGACAAAATTAAAAAGTAAATCTTTTGCTAAAACAAAGAAGAAGGAGTACATGTTTTGAAATAATTTGGGTATACATGTACATAGTTATACGAATGTAAAGAGACCATAGAATGTGAAAGTGTTAAAAATGTTCACCTATATCATTTACTGGTAATAATTCTCATGTTTTCACAAAAAGCATATGACAAGGGATTTACTCACCCAATATCTAAACTAACTCCACCATTATTTGTAATCTTTAGCTTGGCATGGATAGTGCTGAATTCAGAGATCTTCATTCTGACACCATAGGCAAAGAACCAGCCTATACTGCCTCCTCTGTAGAGAGAGAATCAACCATAAATTATTTCTCATAGCAGATACAGTGTACATTTACATGTAATACACATATTTTGATAGGAACTGCCCCTCAAACTGATGTGTAGATAGAGATATGTATGAGATTTAAACATTTCCATCAAATCTGAAGAAAAACGGTAAGCAGTTAATAATTCATGAACACACTGACTAACCCAGGTCTAACCACATTGACCAATTACCCGTACACACACATTTGAACAACAGTCGACTGAATCACAAACGGCAAATTAGTCCTCCATCGACTCCATCTTTTCTTGTCTTGCCATATATCAATACATGTACTATTGATATTACTCAGCTCTTACTTTATACTTTGAAGTTTATTGATTGTATTCTACATGTATTTAGAAAAAGACTGTGAAGGTGAATTGGAATTGTCTAGCAGACATATCAAATATTTGAGACCTTAATCTTCAAAACATTTAAGTTCTGTTACATCAACTGTACATATATTTAACTAGGTACATGTGTTTTGTTGAACTACAGTATACATTATCAGTACTCTTTTATCAAATAAGATTTCACAGAATACTTACATAACTTCAAAATCCATATTTGAGATGTGGGTTTCAAATGATCTGCTGTAGACAGCTTTGGCATAATTACTTTTACCAACCTATCATATAAAACAGTAGAGTTATCCAGTATCTTTGAAAATTAAGCTATTACCAAGTACAATTTTTGTTTCTTATGATGGTCTTACTTGAACTGTAAAGATAGCTCTATTTTTTCCATTATCGTAGTGGATAGTTGTTCGTAAACTTGGTTTGGCAGCTACTATTAAAGCCATTTCCCCCCGGAAATGACTGTCAAACTGGTTAGAGATAACTGATCAAGTAAAAAATATCAATTTATATGTATGAAACATTAAAGAAGAAAATACATGTTCATCTTAAAGTCATGGCAAAAATACTACCAAAAGAATCCTTATTGTGCAATTATTTGCTGACAATTTAAAGAAAATAGAGTACTAAACCCGGGTATTTGTACATGTAGTTTGATAGATAACTAAATCTCTAGTACTCACGGAAAGATAAGCCCATCGTCTGTCTCCTCATGGTTTCGTCTGTACCAAAAAACGTGGAACATTTACCATAACTATAACAAAGAGAGTACCCTTACCATTCAAACGCTGCCATACAAGACGTGTAAACAGGAAATATAAAACTTATGATGAAACAATTTATCAATTGATGAATAAACTTTTTTGGATAATGAAGAATGTCTTATTACCATCGCTTGGTCAGCTGACGATATCCTTGCAGTGCAAATGTCATTCCAGAACCAAATCCCATGTTCCCCTATTCAAAAACAGCAGATATAATTGGTTATATGTATTTATATTTACATCAATATACATCAGTACTTACTTTATAATTTTCATTTTAGATAATATATCAATATTTCCCATATCAACTAAAAATTTTTTTTTCAGTTTTATCTTCTTTGCATTAAATGAGGAAACTACACAAGATACTTATAGCAACAAATAGTTTGACTTTGTCAATAAAAACAAAATTAGGAACAGATCTGGAAAAAAATCAAAAAAAATCTCTAAATTCCAAAAACTACAAGTTTTTTTTCAAATATACCTGTGCACTGTATTTTCTCCAACCTTTTTATTAAATCTTTACCATGAAAAAACCAATTGTGTGAGATTACCTGTAGCCACCCTTTATCGGAGGTCTGGCGACGGTACCCAACTAGAAAATTCCCAGATCCTATTCCATTTTTGGATGATACTGTGCCCCCTATGATGGTTGTGTCTTTTGCTGTTAATGGGTACTCTACAGATTGGGAGAAGCGGATCTCAGTAATCTCAACATAATTCAGGTCATCTCTGTTTAAAAGAAAAAAATTGTCATCGATATGTCTTCAAGGTATGTTTTTAAAAACAAATTACATCACTGGGGTTAAAGAAAAGAAAATATCTTAGTTCATTTTTTTTAATTTCATCTCCGAAGTTAAGTACTAAACAACATGCACATGCAACTAATATACTCAAGTTCCACATGTACATTAAAGGTATTGATATATTTATAAGATTAAAGAAAAGTAAGGGCAATGAGATATGTTTACATGTACATAATGCACATAAACATATTTATACATGTACTTATAAGATATACTGTGTCTACCTAGGTTAATTAAATGAACTGTGATGTATGCATGTTTATTGTTCCCATGTTAACAATTTAAAGGAAAAAAACCAGAACATGTGTACAGGTATATATCTACAAACTACTTACTGATATTCAGAATCATATTCTTCATAATCTGCATAACCCCCAAATACATTTGTGGCATTAATGCGGACCTCAATCTCACCCTACAAAGTATCAATCATGGTTTTTTTAAAGTATGTATATAGAGACAAGCCAAGAAAAAAGCAATGCACTTAAAATATGAACAGGCTCATAGGAAAGTTAACAGTTAAGATTGTCAGCATTTCTGGGGACAAATAGTTCATCAACTTGGGAAGGGGGGGGGGCAAGTATTAAATTCATTATTGTATTGGTCTGACATGTACTGCAATACATGTATTATTAAAACAAAATACATGTTTCACTCAAATTAAATAAGGCATATAAGTGTAGCATCAGGGGTACAAGAGACTCAGGTGACTATTTAGTTATTGACCAGAAATACAATAATTTAAGCCTTAGGTGAATGAAATATACATGCTACTAGTGGCTTATATTGTGCTATTTTTTATACAATGCAACTTATGTAGAACAAAATATTTGAGCTTTTTAAAAAGATAAGTAAAATTACAGCTGGACTGGTCCTCTGTAGCCTGCGCTGCTCCTCCTCATACTTCAAGCGATCCAACTCGGCAATTATTTCCGCAGGAGACTTAGTCCGAGTAATGATCTGTAATCAACCAATCACATCCTGGTTACTAATCAAGTACACTTTAAAATCACATGTATATTGTGTGTGTTTACAACAAAGTAAATATACTTACGATTTAATCTATTTTTAAAAGAAATTTCATGCTTCTATGAGGAGGTTGTTATAATCCCCCCCCCCCTCTTCTAGCCATACCTCAAGCCCCTGTACATTGAGTCCTTCCATTCCATAACGATTGTATATCTCTCTCTTGTTAGGATCACTTAATACTGTAAATGAAAGAAAGATACATGTACTTGTACCGGTACTGTAGACATTAACAATAAAGGCTTACTATATACTATTTGCATTTTTTTTTTAATGCAAAATATGGATACAGTATAAATTCAACATTATTTTAAAGAACATTCAGTTTCATCATACTTTCATAAGCATTCTTAATCTTGTTGAAGAACACGTCAGCTTGCTTCTTTTTTACTGGGTCGTGATGTCTGTCAGGGTGAAATATTTTACTCATTCGTCGGTACGCTTTGCTGATCTCTTGGTTTGTTGCCTGTCAATGTTAAATTGAACTGTTATGATTATGAAGTCTAGATGATATGGAAGGATATGAAAAAAAGAATAAATACAGTAAAACTTGTTTAGTATGAACACAGATATAGCGAAATCTCAGATATAGCGAAGGTTTTTTGAGTCCCCAGTAAAATTTGTAACAAACCTTAAGTTGCAAAAATTGATTATAAGAAATTTACGCATTTAGCGAAATGATTTTGAGGTCTGTAGAGGTGAATAATAAAGAAATTTAAATCTTTTATAACGAATTTCTTTAAAGTTTAAAAAATTTGCACTACCATTTAACAAAATAGTTTGAATGAATGTATTTACATATAAATTCTTCAATTCACAATCCGATTTATAAAGGCATCAAAAGAATTAATTTTTATTATAAGCCTCAATTAGCAATAATTGTAGTCTAGTGAAAGAAAACATGTATATAGTGAATTCGCTATAGTTATTATTAAGGGCTATTAAATTCAATCCGAATTTTCTCAAATAATATTGAGTGTTTTATAACACAGAAAAATGCAATGTTAAAGGAAAACAGCACTTCTTAAAATGAAAATCCTCACTAGATCCCCATTGTTTGGGATTGCAACTTTACGAAATATTAATACATACCACCTGATTTAAACCAAATAGATCAGAATATATTTTAAAATTGTTGCAATAGTTCTAGCAGATAGGTCATGCGGTCATGTTCAAAGTCATTTTTATCGCTAATCGAAATATGTGAGATAAAAGAACAAAAACATGCTTGCATTTAGTCAGTGAAACAAAAATCTAAACTTGCCTTTTTATCCACATTCAGCAATACATAAAGATCGTCCGCTTGAAACCCATCATCATCATCCATGGAAGCCGCCATGTTTGATTAGACAAGTCGTGCGTAAAAATTTCTTCGGATTTCTCTGCTGAAGTTTTTTTTTCATTTCTAGACTATGGTGGCATAGATCTGCCACCACTTGTTAAGTAATTATGTCGACTTGTCAGATAATTTTATTGACTTGTCAAGTCTTTTAAAATGTTGACTTGTGTCAGAAAATAATCAGATTAACTATTGCCTAGAAACTCAATATTTTGTCATATTTTCAAAGCATGTTATACACTAGGCAAAATTGCTAACGCACCACCTACTACTTCTTTGATAGTTTTAGATCTGAACGCAACAAAGATTGATAAGTATATTATTTTAACAGTTTATAATAATACAAAAAATGAAACATCATTTGTTGTAATCTTATTGACCAGTTGCTTTGAGTACTGTTTATGAAACATTGGTACCCCCCATTATGTGGTTCACATATCAATATCAGGTGTGGGCTCCATTTGCTCGTATAAATGGGATCTGTCTGTCTTTTCGCCTAGTATTTACGCGACGCTTTGGAATTCTTGCTCGGTCCCTCACATTTCCGGTTTGCGCAAATTTCCGGTACAACCTTGCAATTGACGTGTGGTGCCTTTTAAACACTTTGGCTACCTTAAACGACATTTTTTTAATTTGATAATCACGCTGTGTCATGTTATAGCAAATATCACCGGTAATCGTACAATTATTAACATTTTTTCTAACCTCACTAAAGGAGCATTCTGCAGAGACCATACCAACTGTCCTGCCACGCTCATCTGCGCAAACGCGCCATACCCCGTCTGGTTTTTTGTGAGGTTTTAGTAATGCATGCATCAATAATAAGATCACAAGAAAGAAAGTAAAGATTTATCTTTCCAAAAGAAGTGTGAGCACGATTTGAGCATTTTTAAAGAAGAGTCACGCTTCGGTTAACATTGCATCCATTTATCCGTTTGGACATTTAAATGTCTTACTTATAATTTAGGTGACTTATTTAAACATTAAATATATCTTTAAAAAATTCTAGGATGTAAATATTATTTTATTTCAAATGGTGCGTTAGCAATTTTGTCCAGTGTATAGCTCACTAACTGTAACTGCCATAAATTTACTTGTCATCGTAATATATAACAAGTCGACAAAAAAATCTAACAAGCTATAACATAATTATCTGACAAGTCTTCATAAATATCTGACAAGTTAACATAATTATCTGACAGGAAAAAAAAAATTGGCCACTAATGAGGACATCGTTTAAACAAAATTGTCTTTCATATTTTAAGTCGACTTGTAAGCAGATTATTATGTCATTTTGTCAAATATGATGCGATTCAATGCCCAAATTGGAAGTGAAAACGTTTTAGTTTTGAAAATGAAAATAAGTGACAAGTCGACATAAACATGATAAAGATCTGACAAGTCAACATATAAATTATCTGACAAGTCGACACCCAGAACTGATAGGTCGACATAATTATCTGATAAGTGGTGACAGGACTACGCCACCATACAGAAAACCAAACGTTTGGCTGAACGAGATTAAACATTTTTTTGAGTGCGGAGAAAATGGAAAAAGAAGGGAAAATGGAGAATGTTTTGAGATGTATTATTGTAGGAATTCGTTTAGATACTTGACGTTTTTGGAAGTGTGGTTAGTGATATTTACTTAAAGAACAAGTTTATAAGAGATTTTTAAAGTGCCATTGTTGATGAAGGCAGAAAAGACGTAAAAAGAGCAATATACAAACCTTCCGGAAGTGAACAGGTGAAGGTAAATATTAATATATATTACGTGATTTCCTGGAAATCATATTTTCTTTGTGAATTGTTTTGATAATATTTTTATTTGAGAAATGGCAGTTAAATGATCCAAAAATATTATCTAATTTTTAGTTTCACAGAACGTCACAGATATTTTATTTAAATGTGTTGTCAAAGTGAAAATAACCGAGCCTGACACGATTAACAGGTGAAAAGCAGCTGACAAGATTACCTGAAATTTGGATACATTTTAACAGGGATATAGTATTTGAATACAACCAATAACCAAAGAATGGTAAATCTTAACTCAATGATGTTTTGACCTCATAAATCTATGCTGTTTTGACTTGGTACATGTTTAAACATACAAGCAGGTCCAGTACAATCACTAGATTTAGCTACGTAGCTTGATTTACCTACATAGCTTTATTTACCTACCTGAAGTAGGTTTATTAAGCTACCGTTATGCAATTTTGCATTTTATGTAAAACAGACAAAAAGTCGCAAGTAACTGTCAATCTATATTTGTTCTGTGTAGGTTTATAAAAGCAACCCACAGGAAAAATAGTTAAAACATCGCTGCGTTTGAGCAGTTTTAGGGAAAACATGCACTTCTATTGTTTGATTAACTGTATGACACCTTGTGTGCGATGAGGCATGGATAAGTGTGATTGCTTCATATTGTGCTGAATTATTACCAATCAATCATCATGTTAACCAGAACTGTTTTTCTTTGTTGTCCCATTTAGAAAATAGCTGTTTGGTAACACATAAACAGTTATACATGGCCCCAAAACTTTTAAAACTTTGACTTCATTTGCGCAAAAAGAGCATCAGTTTTAAGAGTGATTTTTTTATGAATTGTTTTCAGATCAGTTCAAACTTGAAATAACTGCTGCACCTTTGTGCGACTTTTAGTACAAATGCCCGTTTAAGACAAAAGTATGATTGAGTAGCTAAATAAACCTACTTCAGGTAGGTAAATAAAGCTATGTAGGTAAATCAAGCTAAGTAGCTAAATCTAATGATTGTACTGGACCTGACAAGGTCTTGGCTCAGTTAACATGGTTAAACCTACATGTAATATGTAAACGGTGTGACCGTTGGGCCGAGCGCAGATTTAACACAGTGCAGTTTGATTTTTGTATAATAAAATCTATTTAAAACGCACACAGTAGGATCCACCAGCATGGTTGCCTACTCAAATCATTCGTCAAAGTTAAACTAAACGTCGCGTGCTCAGTCTACATTATGACGTCATATTTCAGACGTAAAACGTCTTCAAAAATAGCCGAAGATACTTACGTGATTCCGAATTTTTTTTTATTTCTTATTTCATTGTTCATCAATTTAATTCATATGAATGCCAGTGTAATAAAATTGAATACTTTATTCAGAATCTTAAAGATCAGTTCCTTGACGTTAATGTTTTTATTTTCCATCTGATAATTTGAACAAGTTGTGTTTCTTGATTGAAGCACTATTGAAACTTATCTGGTTTCCTTTTTAATTTCTTTTAATTCAAATTACCTTCTATTGAAACACTGGAGCTTATTAAATCGAGTTTAGGGGCAATAAACATCGATAAGTACCAGTCAATCAATGATCGAACTAACTTTTTAAAAACAAAATGGCTGCCAATATGGCGGCGCCCAGGGCTGGAAGAAATTTTTTTTGGCCTTAGTACCCCTGATTCAACTTTCATTTTTCACTGATTTTCTTATATATACGTGTTACCATTAATCCTCGCTTCGCTTGGTATAATGTTTTGACCTGATTGATGTTTTAACCTGTGATATTTTGACTGCAAGGATGATTTGACATGCGATATTTGACCTGGTAAATGTTTTGACCAGCAGGGTTCTCATTAAGTGCTGCGTGCCGTTGACCGACGATATTGCCGTCTATTTTTACAATGGCGCAAGTTACTTAACTTTCAAAAATAAGTATGATCATGTAGCAAAAAATCAGTAATGCAGTTGAGGTCTTGGGTTATCTTGTTCCATCGATTTATTAAACGTGGTGAATGTAAAATCATAAAGAGTCTTTAAGACAAAATAGAATTGCTGTCGTTTGATGCTTTTCTTATTAGATCCCGAAACCTTCTTTAAAACGCAGAGGTAATTCCGAAATTATACTCAGACAGGTTCAAGTTTACTAAGCGTTTTTTCTTTTACGGTTTTGTATGAAGCATGGGAAACGAAGTAAAATATAAACAAATTGATGGACCAACTGTTATAGAGATTAATAATGGCACATAATTTCCTTGTTTCCATAATTGTATGACGAATTTAAATTCGTATTTTATATTATATTTCTTTGAAATAAGACTGTTCTTTTTAATTCTTTAACACTAATGAGGGAGGTCCCTTCAGAAATCATTTATTGTCTCTAATTTTATTAATTCACAAAGTAAACACTCGAGCGTTTCTATTTATATAATAGTGTTGTGTTGTGCATGTACTATGCCTAAATAGTAGTCAGGGTTTGATACATAGTGCATGAGCCGGAGGTGAATGCACTATCTATCAAACCCTGACTACTATTTAGGCATAGTACATGCACAACACAACACTATTGTTATTAATATGCCGACTGTTGAATATACTGACGTCCTCTGCTATATTTAAGTAACATTAGCTGTGACGTTCGAGTGTTGACAAGTCCCTATAAATTATCACTGGAAAAGCAAGCTTTTGGTTTTTTTTCAAATAAATCAATTGATTTGATTATTTATTTAATCAACAAGTTGTTGTACAATAAAAATTCAACAAAGGTTTTGTTCTTTTCAAGAAATGAGAGACGTTTGGCCTTACCGAGAAAACTCGAAATGTTTAGCAGACGAAATCTCATTGAATTTTTTTCTTGTACATTTTTTATCAAGCGTCATGTAAAAAAGCGTTTTTGTGATTCTCATGTAGAATTTCTTTGAAAAATGTTCAATCAATTTGTTCAAAAGTTTATAAGAAACTTTAACTTTAAAATTACCGTCAATAATGAAGTGTTTTTGGAAAAATGAATAATTTTAATTGCTTGATGTCAGTCGTTTATATCTACGTTTTATATATATAAATACTGTTAGTTTTAATAATGGCTTATTTAGCGTAGCGGTAACGCGTTGGGCTTCAAGCTTGAAAGATTTTAGCGTCGTGAGTTCGAATCCTGCTGTTGGCGCTTGAAAGATTTTCGTTGAAAACATTTGCCATGCTCTATTTCGGCATAGTATGCTTACGCTATATAAATCCTTTAATACTATGCGAAAATAGATGAGTATTGAATATATAGTGACAAACTGACAGAAGGCATAATAATCAATTATAGGTTAATATGAGGATCTGATTTCTTTCTCAAACCCAACATGTTGGGTTGGCGCACAGGATCATTGGTCATTCCAGACCCAATATGTCGCACATAAAGGGTTAATGATGAACTGAAAAACAAAATAAAGTCTTATTCATTAGTCAATTTGTAACACAGCAATGTTAAGGCGTCCTTGTTCTAAAATACGGCTGGAAAACAATATTATTTGAATCATCACAAAAATACTTTGACTTAGATTATTTCTTAAAATCTATGTTACATTTATTGACAATGATGTTAAACATTATATTTGATGCATTTTTGTGAGTGAAATGTACTTTGTAATCACGTGACGGGCGAATCCTAACATTGCAAAAGACCTAATTAAATTTCATCGGTGCAGGTGATTAATGACATCAAATCATAAATATTTTTAAGAAAAATCCTTTTGTTATGTCATATACTTTGAAGTTTGTGCTTGGGCTTGAAATAGATATTTCGTTTATAAAAGATATTGTTGAAACATTCAACAAATCATCCAAGTAATGCACATTTTTGCTAATCAAAAGCAATTTACAAAAAATTGGGGTAAATCCGTAGGTTTCCCATGCACGATTCACATTGGTGCTTATATTCTCTACAAGTTTTATATAAAATATTTTAAAATTGTGATGATCTTTCACCTGCGCCAAGATAGTTTAAAATTTCTACATTTAGTTGTTTACATGGAGCAGGGAGAATCTCCAAACCACTAGATTATAATTAGTCTTTTACTTAAAACGAAGCTTTAAA
The DNA here is from genome assembly GCF_025612915.1 of Magallana angulata. Classification (NCBI taxonomy): domain Eukaryota; kingdom Metazoa; phylum Mollusca; class Bivalvia; order Ostreida; family Ostreidae; genus Magallana; species Magallana angulata. The sequence continues at coordinate 55,538,015 of NC_069116.1, read as the reverse complement.
ACTGCCGATTATTTGATACTTGTGTTTAATGAATGAATAAATTCTATATGTCTGGCATTAACGGCAGCATCTATGTAAAGGAAATATGTGGTTTTATTACTGGTTTGATATAATTCACTTTTATCGTTAAATATACATTCCCTGAGAACTATTGACAGCAGTGCAGATCGTGGCGTCAAAGTTAAATATGACGTCATATTGTATGAAAAAAATTAAGTACAGACAAGTGACAGGTCAAAATATGCCTAGAGAGGTTCAAGATGTCACCTCCTGCAATGTAAATTTTAAAAAATTACCCCATACCCCCCATTGACCATTTCTTTTCCTCCACTTAATATTAATAATAAGAACCCTAGACCTGTTACGTTTCAAATCCAAGAGATGTTTCGATCTGTGAAGTTTTGATGTATGGTGTTTGAACCTAATGAATATAAAATGCCCATAAATGTTAAGTATATCATAGAAATATGATTTTCCAGTATTCATATTGTGAATTTTTTGTGTATTTATTAATATATTATAGTGTATATTGTATTTTATATTTTTTCAGCAATAACAATGGAATCTATTGGTAGAGTTTTCATCCTGTTTGTTTGTCTCATAGTCTGTCATAGTAACCGAGTAGTAAGTATTATACCTGGTCATGATGGTAGAAATATGTCATCAGTAACAGGGACGTATATACTAACGGGATAGGCAACTCCTACATTTACCATGTTTACTTCCCAAACTATCACGCGAGCCTTGACAAGTCTGTTTAATCCCAGTAAAATATGTCAATTTTTTTTAGTAGATTATTTATTTCCTCTTGTTAAAAGAGATAGCTTTTTCATATATTTTTAATCATATGTAGTTAACTAATTTAGATATAAAGAAAATAACCATTGATTTTTACGTACTCTCGGAAATGGGGCAAAAACGGGTCACAGGGTTTTGAGAACTCCGTCGTAATTATGATCAGATCAGGGTTATAAAGTACAAATAACAATTGTAGAATAATTTCAAGATAGTTTTTTAAAAAGTTTTATAAGGATATATCAGGTAACATCATAGATATATGAAGTTAAAAATGACCTACCAAATCATGTACCACGTGATTTGGCAAGACTTGCGTGAGTTGCCTATCCCGTTAGTATATACGTCTCTGTCAGTAATTTAGTTTACCGGTATTACAAATATTAAAAAGTTTCACAGCAATTTGGACCTTGAGATAAAACATTTCAAGCTCATTTAAGTAAAATTTAGATTGAGTATTTGTTGTCTCAATATCAAAAAGAATGTTAAAGGCTATCAATAATAATACATGTAATTCTTTACATAACTTAATATTTTAAGTTGTATCTTTTTTTCATATTGAATTTTTCTTCACAGAAAAAAAGAAATGGCATTGAGTGTCGAACAGTCATTTGTAAAATCAGTAAGTATTCCATTACTTCTGTTATTTTTTGTGTATATTAACCACTTTCAGTTATATTTAAGGATTTTCTTGTGCTGCCTCGTAAATTTATTGCTAAGCACGGTAATTGTAAACTTTAACAGATAAACAATTTCAAGATAGAAAATTTCCTTTGATATGAATTAACAAACATGTGTATTACAGATACTATACACATTTTTATTTCCATTGAGTCATACTGTGTGGATTTACATTTTGGGTACCGTATTTTTCGGGGCATATGTCAATGTGGGGCATATGCCGAATTGCTAATTTTTAGACAAAATTCAAGAAAAATCCTTAGACTAGCCTAATTGGGGGATAAGCCGATTTTCAATCGAGGATTACTATAGTGAAAGTATGACCGCTGATTAAGAAAGTCACCGTATTAAGTATATACTTTCAGAATATCGATGTAGAAAGTCAAAAGAGTAATTAAAGTTATTAAATTTGCTTAACATATATATTTCAAGCAATTTTTAAAAATTAATCTGTGTTTTGTGGCTGTTTGGTCTCTTCCGTATTCGTCGGTGTATCGTTGTGTATCGTAATTTTACATAGTGTAAATTTAATTGCAACACCAACCTCCGTGGTTCTGTCTGGTAGAACTAAGTATAATATTTTACCAAACCTTTTATATTTTATTTATACCTTATTGCTAAATCTCATTAAATCAAGTTATACTTTGAAAGCTACTTGTAAATATGGGGTGTGGCGTCCATTAGCTCAACACGTGGTTTCATATTCAAATAGAGTTATCCCCCGTAATCACTATGACTGAGAAAAACGAAATACCAAACATAAAATATTTAATTTGTGTTCTTTCCATTAATTAATTAAATAGTGACTTGTCGTTATGCAGAGAAGTTGTAATGTTAAAAACACAGTTAATGCAATGAAGTGTAACGGTGTACACTAGGCTACGTGCCCCCAGGCTGTGTTTTAGTCACGGGTTTCACACCTTTGTATATACACACAACACCAGAATACCGTTATTTCATCCAACAGAAAATTAATTGTAAAAACACATAGCATTTGATTTATTCTACACCCAAGACCAGTGATTCCTACGAACGCAGACATGAAGAATTCACCAAAATTCCGTCATTTTACATTCTACCCAGTTTCGTTTTCTTTTTTACTACGCAATAATAGTTCTAGGGTTCATACATGAACGTGGGAAAAAAATTCTTTTGATTGGGATTGTAAAGAAATACCTTGTACAGTACTGTACATTTTATTACTCACGATGTCATTACAAAAATTATCAACGGGACAACTATCGAACAATAGTTCAAATGGATGGAAAAAAACAACCCTCATAATACATTGCTACAACAGTACAACGGATAAAAACAGTGGATTTTATTGTTAAATTTTTTTAACTTTGAGTCTAAGAATAGCCGATCCCGGGGGATAGGCCGGGGCTCGCTCATCGGAGGAAAAAAATACCTGCCTATGCCCCGAAAAATACGGTACTCAGGGTTACAGAATTCTACAATTTGCATGTAGCTTGCATAAAACAGTTTCATGGTGTCTACTTTATATGCCCAATTAGCTTAGTTTCGGAGGCTTTGCAAAATTTCTCATCAATTATTTTACAAAGATACAAAGACCTATGTATAGCGATTCAACTGTGTCATAATTTTATGGCCATTACCCTAAACTCACCTTACCTTGTTTGTGTTTAGTTATGTTTCTAAGACTCTGTTCAACATTTAAGTATTGAATCCTTATTTTTTGAAAGGTATAGTCTCATAACTGCAAAGGTGTGTGCATACAAATTGAATAACGCGCTAACGCGCGTTATGAAAATTTGTTTGCACACACTGTTGCAGTTATGAGACTATATCTTTCAAAAAATAAGGATTTAATGCTTATATTTACATTTTTTACCTTCTTGCCTTGTACGCAAATGCGAATTATACCTCGAAATTACTGTACTATCCTATGGGTAAGTTTAAATTAATGGAAGAGCCACTGTAACAGCCATAAGCGTGAACTTTGATTTTCGCTTGTGACGTTGTATTTATCAGCGTTCAACGTTTGTGACGTCACAATTAAAACTCATGATTTAACCTTTTAGTACCCTGTCTGTGTTATGGTGGCTGCAGTAGCTTTCATGCAAAATACACGTGGAATGTAAATATTATACAAATATCGACTTGGGTTGAGGGCAACATTGATTATAATAGCCCTCAAGGGTTGAAATATTGCCCAACGTGAAGCGGTGGGCAATATATTCGTTCCAAGGGGCTAATATAATTAATGTTTCCCAAATACACAGTCAACATTTGTTTTGTTATATGAAGAAACAAATCAAAATTTAATAAAGGATTTAAAAACAGATTGCTTTAATTTTCTCAGCTCAACATAGAATTCCCAAATTCAATTTTACGCATTGCTCATTTCCAAAATATCAAACGGTCACAGGTGATATTCCGCCGCCCGTATGAATTAAGTTACAGCTGATCTAACTGATTTTGTTTCACAGTAATTCACGAATCCTGATATCCGTTATGATAGCAAACCATCGCATTGCACGTCAGTTGTTAACTTACCTTGACTGATTGCCTAGTATGACGTCACCTTGTTTTGAAGTTGAGAAGAGTTATTTATGTCAAGGATTAGGAATCAATTAAATAGGGAATATTCTCTAGATATTGTTCTTAGCAGGTCAATACTAAAATAATGTTGACCGGTCAATATTTTTCGGATGAGCTAATATTACAATTATTGAATATATTTGTCTATAATTTATATAGAGTTATATAGTGACAATGTACTACTGAATATAACAATTTTTTTTATCAAACAGTGGTACATAAGGATAAGATCAATTTAGTTGTTATATTTGTCTGACCTTGACTTTCTCTATGACCTAGACCTCACTAATACTTTCTTACATTTTAAAAGTTCTAAAGAAGGTTAAGATGGTATGTTTGATGAGCTTATTCAAAGTGACAGTAGTGACTGTTTCAATCGATAATTTGCTCACTTGTTATTTTTGTTTTGATATTTTCTTCAAAATTAGATACCTGTACACTTTTGTTCTATAGTTTATTGAATAAAAGAAACATGTAACAGGTCAGGATACTAACATGTTGATATCATTTACCGGTATCTAATATTAAACAAAATATTTATTCATACAAGATTTAATTTGAGGAACCATGACACCGCTGTTCATGCATACATTTGATATGTACCGGCAGTACACAAAATGTACCAGTTTTTTTTTTACCCCATTCACTGTGTACAGATGGGACACCAAAATTTATGGAATATGAAAATTTGTACAGCATTTCAAATTTGTTGCTAAATGCCGCCAATTTCAACTAATTCTTGCTCGCAAGACACTGGAAAACATCACCTGTGTTTGACACGTGACCTACCGGTACCTATAGTTGTGTAGTGTACACAAACCGTCGCGTGTGAAGATGTGATCTGCCAATTGGGATAATCATCTCAATATAAATCCGTATCAAAATGGTAGCTTTGTTTTTAAAAGGTAACTGAATCATAACTTTTGATGTTTGCGAATTGATGAAAAAAAAAAAATTAACCAACTTTAGAAACAAACCAGTGCATGAATCTGCCCCAACTCTCCGTACGTAATATACAATGATTAACCAATTTTTTTATTTCTATTTTACTTTACAGATCAAAAGTTCATCTCATGTAATGAGAGTGGACAGATTGATAAGTGTGTAGATTGTCAACCTGGAACCATTATGCTTGATAAAATGGATACATACAATTGGGAAACTCCTCAAGAATGTCTGCCAAGTGGCTGCAATGAATGTGATCTATCAGGTACATTCAATAGATAGTGCAAGGTGAAAGTGTAGGGTACAATATGAATTGTATGGTTTATGCTTCCATTGCCAAGGGGCCATAACTTTTTGAAACTGGGAAAATTAGTGCAATCTTTTAAAAAAAAAGATCTTTTATACTCTTGCATTTAGATAGCAATTTGAGTGCATAGTGAAAAATTAGAGTTTTATATAGCATTTTCAGTATGAAATGCAATAATTCACACTAAAGGAAAGTGTCAGAGACAGAAATTTTGATTTGTTATACAGTACATATAATATATTACCTCCAGTTTATAAGTTTATAAAAATATTATTATACCTCTGTCAGACCTCTGTGTATTTTTTTATGAAAAAATTATGACAAATTAACATGCTTTATGATTTTGACTCTGTTTATTACCTTAAAATAGTTTCCTTGCTAATTACCCATGAAGTCATTGAAACTATTCATTAGCAGCATTTGATTTCCCTTGAGTTCCATCTCTGAAGAGATGTTATCTAACTTCCTTCTTTAAATTCAAGGCAGATAACTCAAAGTTTTCTTGGTATTATCAAATACTAGTACCTATCCACTGGCTTTTCAGACAATAGCAAGTTTATTGTTCCCCCTCAACAGCAACTATTTTTCTTAATTCCTGTCTCATGGACAATAAGTTGCCATTGTCCTCATAGTCAGTGAATAAGTATATACTGTGGAATCATTAGATTTCGTGGTGGCTCAATTTTTGCTGAATTCGTGGGTACCTCTTATCCACGAATTAACCTCCTCCACGAATTAATAAATTAGGGTAATAAAGTCATATTTCCTTTGTAGGTTTTAGAGAATACACGAAATTCCGTCCCCACGAACTTGTAAAACGATTTAAGCAATCCACGAAAATTGGCCCCCACGAAATTTAATGATTCCACAGTATTGATACTTGGGCTGAGGGAATAAAACTTACTTTGTTTCATCATAATTAACTCACTGCAGGTTCTCTATCTTCACCATTTATTGTAACCCATTTGTATTTTTAATAGAGGTTGTGGAATGTTTTAATTTCTCTTTTCACCAGAGGCTGTGCTGGATAACCCAGACACTTGTGGAATCTCAGAGATGGCCAGATGTGTGTGTGATCTTACCAAGCTCTTCTACGGGGAAAATAAACACGGAACAGCCACTGCCTGTACGAAGAAGACCGGGGACCTTTGTAATCGACCGGGGATACAGCTGAATCAAAGAGGTGTGTACCACTAATTGTATACTCACTACCCAGTATACTGTAAAGATTGATTATTTTCAGGTTTCTTATGATATTCAAAGTATATTTTCATAATTGTAAATATATTCAAAGTATATTTTCATAAATGTCCTGATAAAGTACCGGTAAAACAAGTCTAGCATTAATTACGTGAAATCACACACATATGGTGTAGTTTCTGAGGTTCTTGGCAAAATTCTTAAAAATATTCTGTTAAATTTTACAGTTGTAATGAAATCTGATGAAGTGATTTTACAGATATAGATGAAGTGTGACTGAGCAGTAAGGAATTCCAAAAGACAGCCGTTTTGTTTAACAGATTTATTAAACGTTTTAAAGCATTGACCTATAAACAAAGAAAAATACATTAGACAAAATACAATTTTACATGTACATTCAATATGTTTTAGTTTCGATATTTCGTTGATAAAAAGCAACCGTTACTTCAGTATTCATTTATATGGCAAAACATGTTTTGTAAGAATTTTATATTAGAACTTACAAACAAGTTTCAGAAATTACAATGGCAAGATTAACTGCAAAAATACGGTAAAGTATAAACATAAGCATGAATAATATGCCCTAATCACTATCATGGTAGAAAAGAAATATATAACTAAATATAATATTAACATACCACAAGATGCAGCTGATATACACTGGATTGTTCGACGTCAAGAATGACGTCATTGAAAATGAAATACTGCCCAATTTTCTTAGTTTGAACGGTTACTTATACTAATAGAGAATCAAATTTATTGGATAATATTATGAACCAATGAAATTTAAGAATCATACACGCACAATAAAACTTTAGATGAATAATATTTAAGAATATACTACACAAATCGAAAAAAGAAAATCCAAAACGAATAAATACATATGAAATAAATAGTAATAAATCTGTTCTACCACAGAAGGATTAAGTGAACACTAGCGTTTTAGATCAAAATGTGTCCATTATCTGATGTCAAGTGTTATTCCTATGCTTGTTAATTTCTCATATGTAGAACCACTAAGTCAGTATCTTCCAGCTTTGGTCTAAAATTTTGAAAAAATCTGAAAATAGGATGTGTGTTTTATTTACTGTATCTACCAGGTACTTTTTGAAGAACTACCTTGTTAGGAAAGTCAATATGTGTACTTGCACTTTTTTATTTGATTACACATGGATAATAGCCATTTTACCGGACTTACCCAAAGTAATAATGTTGAAAGGAGAATGTGAGCCGTGCATATTGTTATGCATTATACACATTATCCTACTTTATCCAAATTTTTCTGATGTTAATAGGAGAATGTGAGCCATGCCCTGCAGGGACAGAGAAGACAACCAATGATTTCAGTCTATGTAAGAATATAACGGAATCCAGGATCCTTACTACAATAAGACCTGGGACAGGTTATCAGCCCCCCATAACAACACCCAGTCCAGGGGGGAATATGTCTCGGTCATCACCCGAAGAAGACAGCATTGGCACCCCTGGTATTGTTGGTATCATTCTAGTTGTTGTTGTGGTGCTTGCTGTTCCACTTGGGATGTTTGTCTACAAAAAAAGGAGGCATCCTCAAGAGAGAGTAAAAAGTCCATCCTTTAATAACATCTCCTCTGATGGTTCCTCTGGAAATAGCGATGGAAATAGTGAGAAAAGTTTATTGATGAAATCTCCTCCATCGTTAGACTTAGACAAGAATGACAACAAAAGTTATGTGAAGCCCATCATGAAGGTTGAACCCATGATAAGTGTGGATGAATCTAAAGATTGTGAGGATGGTGATACTAATTTTAGTATTGAAGATGAGGTAATGCACCAAGGAGTACCACGTGGAAATTTCATGGCTGGAAACAACGAAGAAAGAAGTGAATTATCTATCCCACTGGAAACAGTGGGTCCAGAAAACAGTATCACTGACGTGAAGGCTGAATATTCAGCAGATGAGACAGATTTGAAAGTCCCAGTTGCAGGTGTGAGGGGAAGACCTGTTGATAATAACACTACTGTAAAAGCATTGTATTCAGGAGAGACTCAAGCGAAACAAATTGTGACTGGTCCCTCTGATGGAAGATCTCGTAGGGTTGGAGCTATCCCATTAGGGGAAGAAACTGTCTTGAAGCAAGTTGGAAGTGACAATTCAAGAGCAGTGTGTCAAAGTGACAACACAATGGTTAAACCTTTTGTGGTTTCGGGAGACACTGCTGTAAAACAAGAGGGACCCGATTTAAGTAAAAAGAATAGTGAGGTGAAAATTGGTTCAGTGAAACCATCTGTGTCTCTAGAGGAGACTAACCCCAAACGCTACGACTCCTTGGACACCAATAGAACAGTACCAGTGAGTCCATCTACACCAGAGCAGTTTACAAACCAAAGAACTACTGCTGAACACAACCAAGTGTCATATAGTGATAAAATCCGTGGTCAGAAAAATTGTGGGTATTTAAAGGACGGTAACACAACGCCAGGGGTTTCCTCAGTAGGAGTGACCTCACACGGAGAACCAGAGAGAGGTGGTAGTCATGACGATGAGGGAGGAGCGGAGGAAGGGGAGAATCTTTCCCCACAGACAGGTAGTGGTCTGATGACCCCAAGGGTAACCCCTATCTGTCGTCCACAGAGAGTGGAGCCAGTAAGAGCGCTGCAGATGACTGCTGTACAGCCCAGTCTGCAATGTACTGTTGGTAAGTAAAGGTTCATTCCTATCTGAAATTTATTGAATTTTCCTTGATGTTTATGGTGAATGTTAGACTATTGTTTCTGTAAACAAAGGAGTTAGACTAATGTTTCTGTAAACAAAGGAATATATTACCCCTGCTCCCTCCTTAAAAAAGTGAAAAGACCTTCATAATGATTTAAAAGGTGTTCTAAAAATATCTGCTTTCTCTTTAAGGATCAGTTGGCCGAGTGAATTCCAAAGAATATGATCAGAAGGAGGATTTGAATCCTCTGCATAGACAGATTTCTGGCCAGAATTCCAGTGGATCTATGTGTCAGAACTCAACTGTTGAAAATTCCACAGCCTCATCTGGCTACGGCACAGCAAGTAAGATAAATGCATCTGTGCATTTTATTTTGGAATGTTGTCCTCATTGCCAATGATTATCTGTATTGAAATTACTGAGACTGTTCAAAGTCAATTCTACATGCAATTTAAAAAACAAAATTAATATGGTTGGTTGATTAGATTCAAAAAAGCTCAGAACAAGTGATTTTTATTAACTTACATTACTTTTTACAAATACTTTGAGCATTCAAATCCCAAGAAGTCGAGCTGATCTGCCATTTGTACAGCTTTGATATTGATCCTTATCAAGATTGTTTAAGATTGTTATCATATCTCTTTGTGAGAACTATCATGTAGCAAATTGTGTAATACATTTATTTTATGAAAATAATAAATGCATTTTTTTAAGCACAACAATGTTGCTTTTATGAAAATAATAAATGCAATTTTTTAAGCACAACAATATTACTTCATAATTGCCTCTTTTGTCTGATTTGTTTGCAAATGAAGGGAACCAGCAGTTCTTGTTACATTGATGCATTTATTAAAATTGTAGGGAAGTCAGAGATGGAATCCAGTGCAAAAAATTATTACCCAGTCCAAGGAATTCCCAGTGAAGCGTGTTCGCCAGAGCCAATTGTCATTAATCCGCTGTTGCGCTCAGAATCTCACGAAGGTAACTGTTGTATTAATGCGTGTTGTATTTTGAGGTTCATCAGCTCTTACAATACATATATACAACCAATAACAGTTATGAAGTGATTATGACATAGCACATACAGGTAACTCTCGATGGCTCGAACTTCAATCGAGTCTAGGGTCCCGATTCTTTTCCCTATATAACTAACCAAATTTACTCTTGATTTCTCGAACTCTTGATCTCTCGAAACCCTTGATCCCTCAAAGTCAAGCTGCAGTCCCGTTGTTCATAATCTATAGTTTCTTACTCTTGATACCTCGAAGTCGCTGTATATCTCCAAGCCTTATACCTAATTACCACCTACTTGGTCATTTAAATGGCTCAAGGCGTTAGACGTGGGACCCGTGTCACGGATTGTTTATTCAGGCGACACTTGTCCTGCAACGTGATAATTGTTTGATTACCTAATCTATAATTATCACAACCATTTTACGATAATTTGGAGACGCAATGAAAATGAGAAATTAATTGAGACGAAATGATAATATTGAGCCATGGTCAAATTTTAGAATTATAAAACTGTTAAAAGTATGCTTATCAGCATCATTGTCATTGTAATGATTATTGCTAAACAAGTTCTTATAGCTGGTGAAGGACCCGTACAGTGGGAACAATGGGTGATTCTCAGTTATCACATTTATGACATGTCGATCGTCTCGCAGTCCAGTAGTACTGAGCAATCTGGTCTCAATATGATGCATAAAATAAATAATTATTATGAATTTATTCAATAGTTGTTTGTATTTATTTTAAAAACATCCAGTATATTTTACTGAAAAGAAAACGTTTTTTAAGCATGTGCGTAAAGTTAGCACTAAATAAATGGCTTAATCATAACATCCAGTAAGACTAATTTTAAAACCTGTCGGTCAACCAGGAAAATTCCGTACTCTTGAAAACTCGAACTATTGAAACTTCGAAGTTTTTCCTCGGTCCCATGGACTTTGAGCTATCAAGAGTTACCTGTACCTTGTGGGACTATAAACTTGACTTTCATGGTCAAAAAACCTGCATCAATCTTTAATTTTCTTAGCCCAAAAATTTAAAAAGCAGATTTTTTTAAAAATTGTTAATGCCAGATTTGAGGTCCAAAGTATCAACTTGGTGTTAAAAATTGAAAAATTTGAGATATTTACCCCTTAAAAAATCAACAAAATAAATGTTTCAGCATTTGACACAATGCAACAGTACAAAGCCTCACTATTTTATAGTTCTACCTGTAGTAATCCCACCCATTAAAGGGTCATTATACTGTTACCTTAAATTCATAACCACAAAAGTTTTCGGAAAAATATCGACAGAATGATACATTCTTTTGATTGGTACATATACATGCAAATTGTCATCATGATCCAATTAGTTCCACTAATTTTACACATCAACTTTGACAGCCAATGATTCTCATCAGCCAGTGACTTACAACATGATGCACAACAAATCCTTGGGACTTAATGGACTAATGGCTGCCCCTTCACTGAGACCTGACTCCTCTGATAGTGTTTCGGGGATAGGTAATGCAATTTCTCTGTTTTAAATTCCAAGCATTTCTGAGCTAAATTACTTTTGAGGTAAGTTTTGCTTCCAAGCCAAGAGATTTACACTTTCGATGGTCTCATACTGTCCTATTTTCAGCCCAGCCACGAGATATGCCAGTGGTGATCAAAAGAGAAGAGATCCCCATGCCAGCTAGATTTGAGGAGAGCAATAGGCATCAAGTAATCCCCAACCACCAGGTAAGGAACCAATGAATTCAGGTTATTGGGCTCAATGTCCACAGCTCTTTAACTGAAAGAGTTAGATTCATATCTTTAGCAAGGTACCATCAAGGAGCATTAAAATTGTTGGTGGACCTCAAAGTCTGACAAAAAAATCAGCTTTTTATGACCATCATAAATGATTTTTTTTTCACACTTTGTCATTCTTAAAATATATTAGAATTTTTGCTTCTTCTACAGTTTAAAGAGAAATATTTACATTCTACAGTGTTTTTCCTTAAAAAATGTGATCTTTAAAAGCCTCTAAATGCAACACCTAATCACTGTGTATGAATTTACATGTAATTTACATACCGGTAAGTAGTTCTGAAACAGTGATTTCTATGTTAACGGTTAAAAAAATATACTTGTATTTCATGAATGTTGTCAAAACACCATGTTTTACAGTTATTCAACAAAAAAGTTGACTTTATAGATAAAAGCAAAATTTCAAGTTAGAGTTATTTTTCATGGATTATATTTTCATGCTCATCGATCTCGACTCAACAGTCTATGTGATAACCAGTTTAAACCGGTTTTATAAAACAACTGTTTTTGCTGTTACTAATTTACTCCCTCCGTGATCTGCAATTTATATCGATTTATTTAAGTAAATGATTGATTTCTTCAGTAAGGGAATGTAAATAAAAGCATTAAATGATTTAGTTTTGATGTCGTCGTGTCAATAACTGCCGTCAGATGAGCAGACAAATTATCATATTGGCTAACGTGCCTTATTCAATTTGTCTGCTCACCTGACGGCAGTTATCGACATGACGACGTCAAAAATAAATCATTCAATGCTATCACGTTTTTAAGGACTTGGACTGGTTGTGTTGGATTGGGAATTGGGATAGTAATATATTAGTATCTAAGAATTGAGTTTAAATTAGTGTTACAAGGTATTTACTGGTGTTGTTTGAAAGCCTTTGGTACAGTTTTATGGATTTTATTCTTTAAGGTTGACCCAGTGACTGTGGAGTCCGGATACTGTTCCTAACCTGATGATCTGATGAATGGCAGGCCCTGACCTACCCGCTGTTACCTCTGATCTACAGCAGCTATCCGTCTAACCAGTTCCCTTAAATTTTGCATAAGTGTATATTGATTGCTATGCAATGAAAAAGCCTACCACGATATTATCCCATACATTCCTTATCTGTGTCCTTTGTCTTAGAGATTGTGTATTGTGCTTAAATTGCAATGCATGTTGTACGTGTACAGTGTAGTGTGTAATCCGCAGCAATGAGTGCCATAATATTTTAGCCGCATATATTCATGTACAGTATTTTGCTTTTCTTTGCCAGCAGAGGGAGTTGCTCAACAGAATTGTAACACTATAGCTCATTGAGACTTAGTGAGTCGTTGAGCAATGTGTTCAGTACCTGTGTACTTAGAGGTGCCATCTATGTGTATCTAGAGGATGAACTGTTAATCATGAAATCTTTGAAAATTTTAATCATGACGATCATCTCAATAGAAAATACCGGTAAATCATGAACTGATTGAGATAATCAATTGTTTTATCAGATTGGTACATACAATACATATATGTAGTTTTTGTAGTTACTTATTTAATGAGTCTTTGTATGGAAAAAAGTCCATGGAATTTAATTTTGCTTACCAGTATATATTAATCAGTGAATACACATTGTATAACAATAGCTCAGCTTCTTGTATGGTCATGTCATTCGATAAATCACTTAAATTAAAGGATGTATGCATTAGTAACAATATGTTACATGTATGGTAGTTGCAAAGGGGTAAGTATACATGTCAACTTGATTAGTCTGAAATTTACCTGTTATCAGTCTTAAAGTGCACATATATGCACTAATCGAAACATCTACATTTTGAAGATGATTCCATAAATTCCATTACATGTAGCAGTGAGAAAGTCAATTATTTAGTTACAATTGACAGAACTGCTAAAGCTAATTGATTTTACACAGACTTGGCTATTGAATGGAACCTCCTATTTTCTGACATTGTTTCATTAAAGTTCTTGCCCATTTGTAATATCCCGGTATACCCTGCTTTATGAGCATCAGCAGTAGTGATGTTTTACATTTTGTATGAACATGTGCATTAACTTAGACTTTTTGTTAAATGGACAGTTTGTTGTATATTGTTACCAGTGCATATTATTATTCTACTCTAATCATGGCTCCATATGTTTTATTAAGGTTTGAAAATATTTTTTCTCAGTTAAAAAAAAAAAAAAAAAAACTCGTACAAAATGATAATGGTATATCTTTTTCTGTATACGTAAATTTGAAAAATGTGATCATATCAAATACCCAAGAAAGCAGAGTAGTCCATGTTGTTCATGGTTTAATAGAAAGCCGTGTTTTATGCTTCTAGGTGCAGCCGTTAGTCATACAATGTAAAGTTTGCAATATAAATCATTGTTTTTCGTTTAATGATTCTGATTTTAAGGTCTTAGAATGAAGATTAATGCTTGAAGTGTATTTTTGCATAGATAGAAGAGCATATTTTATAAGGTGTTTGTATTTTGATATGGATAGTTTTAAGTTTGTTTGATGGAAGGTTGTATGTGTATACCTTTTTTGAGTGTGATAAAGGAATGTAATGGTTAAATTTTAAATGTTTTTATCAGTTCAATGACAAAATACATTTACTTTACAAACCAGCATTTTTTTAGGGTAATAGTTTTAAAACTGTGATAATGTAATTTTTGGAAGTTGATTTTTAATCAACTCTCCTATGCAGTCACTCGGACAAACCGAAAGTAAAACAGTGTTTGGACCTCAGCACAAATCATTGCTCCTGACAAGACTTAGTTCTTGAAAATAATTGATGAATTCGATGTAATGTATGCTAAAGCATTGTTTTTCAAGGAAACTTATTTACAAATACCTTAAAAATAGTCAGATTTTAAATGGTACGAACAATTTAAATATTTTTTGTAGTCGTATGTATTCCTATGCCAGAATTCAATATAGTCTCGTTCAACTCGACGCTCGGCTGTCTCCATAAACCCTTGTTGGAGATTTACGGTGTCAGCTGAGCATTTGGTTGAACGAGACTAGAGTTCAATATTGCTTGGATCCATACAATTTTCGAGAAATATTTCTATTACTGATAAATAGTTTGATTGAATTCATTTTATCTTTAAATATTATTTAACATGATTCATATGGATGTTTCTCGACATTCTAGTCGAAAAAGTTCAAAAATTCATATTAATATAAAAATATGCGTAATTCAAATTAGAAACTAAGTATACATGTACTTGTCATGCAAAATAACATATCATTGATTTTAAAATAAATAAACATCGACAAAATCAACTCCCACCAGTTCTTCAGTACTTTGATTGAGGATCTGGGCCCTTGGTTCTCTAATTAAGTATACTGTTAATCTTGTAAGACAAATTTGAAGTAAATTTTCGTTTAGGTTTGGTTGTTTTTACTTTTAACACGTCTAACTCAGCGTTGTTATGTGTACACCCATGATTTGTTCTAGCAGTAGGGAGCGTTACTGAATAAATTCATGTAATATAGAAACTACCTAATGTTTGTAAAAAACATGTTGATCTGTACGAAGGTTGTCTGCAGTATGCGTACACCGGTGCATTAGATTATGGTTGTCTGGGTGGGGAAAGTAAAAATATCCTCTCACTGTGATATATATGTTGCATGTTTTGTTTATGTTGTGTACAAGGTTTTGTTTTAGAAATGATGGAAAAGTGAGTGTGCGAGTTCTATGTAATCTGTGTGTTTAAATGTCTAGTCTTTTTTGAGTTTCATAGAGTTGTAAACCAGTATGTTTATACTTGTATTAATCTTGTTGGCATTTTGTGTTACTTGCTTTTTGTTGAATGAAAGTGCACATGACATATTGCATTGCAATAAAAATTTCACAAACATCGCAAAATTTTGTGCTTCATTATTTTCTAAAAACATTATTAATTAATAACCCCAAATTATTAAAATCATTTTAATACCTTTAATTAATATAATGAATAGACAGTGTCTTAAGTTTTAAATTTTTTTTTTAAAAAAGCTAGCTAAGGGTTGCTGCATGGGTTTAACTCCTTACTTGGCCTACAGAAAAACAATCCCTTCTTAGAAAAATTCAGATGCTAAATTGACATTTCATCGGGATTAAGATCGGGATCAAAAACCACACATGCATCCAGCAAGGCATGAGACTTTGTTTATGTTGGAGTTACATGTGCTTAAAAATCAAGCCCAGGCCTTTTAACCCCCCTCCGGAAACAACACATCACAAAAATTCAGATGACCTTGCATTGTTACAAAACTGGGATAGTCAGAAATCTTACACATTGTTTTTCATCTCATAAAAAAAATCAGCTCCTGCCCCAAATGGAAATGCTCCAAATTCAAAGAAGAATTCGGGAACTATTTTGTCTCAGCCATTCTTTGACGTGAATCTTCAGTGAATTACTGTAGTGACACCTGCATACTCTTTACCCTTGTGGGATTCAGTTGAAGAAAAAGAAAGAATTCAAAACTAATTCAGTTTATTAACTTTTTCATAAACATATCCATTCTTTCTTAGTACACTTACTGGTCTCAACACTTTGAGAAGTAAGCATACATTTAAATACAGATGTAATGGTTTTAGTAATTAGAGTCTATAAGGTCAGTGCTCTCTCGGCCAGAACCCTCTTGGCATTTTCTTGCTCTGCTGCAAAGTCAATAGCTTTTTGCTTCATTATAGCATCATTGACTGTCTTCTTTTTCTCGTTGGCTCTGTCAATCACCTTTCCAAACTTTAATTTGGCGAGATAGAAAATGAATCCCCATCCAAACACAAAAAATAAACCAACCTGCAATGTTAATATACACATATGATGAGTAATCAATCAGAAGTATTCAAAAAAAATATTAATGTACCTTACTGATTAAATATGTGTAATATTAATATATCATTCTATATTTAGAGAATTATACATTAATACTAGAAACTATCTCATAAAACACTGGTAAATAAAGAAGTTTATCTCCTCCTGCTTACTTTTACTTTGGGTACCAAATATACTACCAATACCCCTGGTATTCAGGTAAAATTGAAACCAACAATTACCTACCATGATAGGCATAAGTTGCAAAACATTAAATATAACAATTCAAGAAGTTCTCAAGGAGAAACTCTTTAATAACAGCTTGTCTGGAATACCTAACGTTTTCCTGGGGTTTTTTTTTTGTGATTTTGATAATTCATTTGCCAGGAAAACTTCAAAAATATAATTTTACTGAATATTTTGAAAATCAGACTGATGAACAATAGTGTTCTTGACTTATTTTTTCGTGAGATTTCAATAATGCTCGAAATTAAAACAAATCTCTAAAGTTCGATAGAATGTGTTCAACAGACTGTTTACTGGATGTAGATATTAGTGAGCAATAACATCATCGTTTTATGAATTAGTTGCGAGTGAAACATTAGATTCAGTTCTGACATTTTTCTGGCATGTAAAATATCAAAATCATATAAACAGACAGAAAACGTCAGAAATTTCAAACTATTAATATAAGAACCTAAAACTGCCACCTAAAATGAACATCATATTTTTACTGTACTTATATGTTTTCTCTGTACACATGTACAAATGAAGTTTCGATATTTATGATTTTAATTTTTTTTCCAAATGCCCTCAATTCTGAAAGATGACATCATAAAGTCAACCTTTTCCAAACATTTTTTTTTAGATTTTGTGTATAACAGCTTATTTTAAGACAATTTTTCTTTCAAAAATATTGAACACAACCTAGAACAAACAAAATACTTTATTAAAGATTTATCCATCCAAGACTAATGACTAACAGATTTTATTCAACTGTTCAAAGCTGTCCTTTATTTCCCATATATGTCATTTGTGTGTGTGTGTGTGGGGGGGGGGGGGGGGGGGGTTGGAGAAGGGGAATATCTGATACATGTATTTATGTTTGATTGGGGTGAATGTGGGCTCTGTAAGAACAACACAAAAACTTATAGTGGTAATCTGGTCTGAACTGACAGTGAAAAGACTCAGAAATTAAAAATTCTTTTACTTTCACTCTCTGGAAGGGGGAGGGGATAGCCACATTACAAAATACTGCCTCACTGTTTTAGGTACTCGTGAAACATGCCGTATATATATACTTACATGCCACAATCCTCGCATTGAGTACTGGTTGAAATGATAGCGGAAATAGCCATATTTTGCGAAGGCCAAGTCGGGCATAAATCCATCTGTAGACTCTTCAGCACAACGATTCATTGGAAGGCCCTTGTCTGTCAAAAATATATTTGCACTTTGTTAGTAATTTTAGATACTTATTTTAAAGTAGTCCAAGTATCGCACAATCTGAATCTTACAAAATTGGTGTGACTTTAAAAAGAGTATAACATAGCGTTATTATGTTAAATGCTAAGGGATTGTTTGAAATAGTTTAAAGTTGTCAAAAGCAGAAAAGATATACTAACCCAAAAACTGGTCCTCTTTGAACTCTTTGGGTAAAAAGTCATATCGTTTGGGTGGTGTTGGGGGCTAAATTAATACAAACAACAAAAAGATGAAACATTTAATGTCCTTGGAATCAGCACAAATAGTTTTGGAAAAGTAC
The DNA here is from genome assembly GCF_025612915.1 of Magallana angulata. Taxonomy (NCBI): domain Eukaryota; kingdom Metazoa; phylum Mollusca; class Bivalvia; order Ostreida; family Ostreidae; genus Magallana; species Magallana angulata. The sequence continues at coordinate 55,519,468 of NC_069116.1, read as the reverse complement.
AAGTTTTATGTAAACAAAAATGAACTTTATGCCATGAAAATATTGACCAACAACTTTTCAATCACACAAGTTGATTTTCTTACAGAGATGGATTTCACTCAAACTTAGAAATGAAACTTTTTACATACCATCAAATACTATTTTCCATTTTTTTCTGAATGACTTAAAATTTTTATTTTTTTTAACCTATTTTCTAACTGTTAATTTCTTCATTAAAATACTATATATATTAATACTTAAGGAAGTTGAAAAGCAAACCAAATAACAATAATGAATTATTGTCTATTCTCAGATTTATCACACATCCCTAATTATTTTTTTGTGTATTACATTTTCTTTACACTGAACTGACGAGTCATCAATTCTAAAAAAAATTGTATCATTAATACCCAACTCAATAACTAACTGGTCTAGAATCAATATAATATGAATATTTAGAAATGCGCCACAGGTGCTTGTCACATTTTTACCATCGATACATTAATTCCATATGTATTAATTGTATATCTGGGTGGGCAATTGGTCCCAACCTGAAATGTATTCAGCAGAGTTGGTGCTAGTGAACCTTCACCAGAATTTTTGTTGTAGGTAAAGGGGATTAAGGTGAGCATTCGCGAGCACTCGCTCTGCTGAACACACCTCTGACAGATGAATGCACGAAGCAATATGCTGCTACATGCTCAGTGAACAAATATTGATGATGAATATAAGTGATCCAGTCGTTTAGGATGTTATTATACTTTCTGAAGACCTAAAGGAATATATTTTTGGCAACAGTAGTAAAGGTTACATACTTTAATAACTGGGTACATAAACAAAAATGCTCAGCTTGAATTTCCTCTGTTATAATTCAAAATTATTGTAACAATTTTGCAAAATGCATCAATTAAAAAGTCAGATCAATAGAGTAGGTGAAATGATTTTTTGCAAATTATTAAAACTGCATGAAGACCCTAAAAATCCGTTTAATCCGAGTAAAGACCATCAGAATAGACGATGAAGACAGTGTGCATTAAGTTGACAGTTAATTCCTTGGAAACTTAACTTACCGGTTGAAACAATGACTTGATGTATGGGTAATTGTTCAGACTGAACATTCTGCCAATTCTGGCGTACATGTTCTGCTGAAACACATATCTCGCCGGGTTCACCATGGCTAGCTTCAAGGTGATGAATATGGCGACCACGGTAGCATTCGGAAAGCCTCTACCATGAGCCCTGAATAACAGAGTTCCGAAAATCTTGGGCGATGGGCGGTGCTAAATACCCAGTAATGCCCGATTAAAAAATGATTACGAATTAAACATTTTATTATTTTATAGGGTAGTGGTAAATATATGTATTCATTATTCATACGGAATCGGATAGTGCTATGATTTAAAGAGATAAATTAAAAGGGATGTATAAAATTATGTTGATTTACTCAGAAAAAGATCCCAGAAATCACTCTTAGTAAATTTAGATTAAGTGCATATATAATGCAAAATTAAAAAATAATAGATTTTGTAATGCTTGCAATACTGATGTTTTTTATAGGATGAAATTCGTTGTCTTTTTAATAAAAATAAAATAAAGCAAACTTTCTATACAGCATTTGCACGAAATTGCTTAATTGGTTGGCACATAATTTTATGTAAAAATATTATAATTGACAACAAAAAAAATGAAATGCGATAATTTGGGATGGGAGAAGGCTAGGTTAAACATGTTTTCAGATTTTCAGAGAGAGAGAGAGAGAGAGAGAGAGAGAGAGAGAGAGAGAGAGAGAGAGAGAGAGAGAGAGAGAGAGAGAGAGAGAGACAGACAGACAGACAGACGGACAGACAGACAGACAGACGGACAGAGAGACAGAGACAGAGAGAGAGAGAGAAGTGTTATGGTAAATTTCTTTCACGACTTGATGAATACACCTAGTGGACTTTGGGTCCGCCAAATCTATTCGTACATGGCCAGATATATTTCTGAAGTATAACAAATTACCTGGATGTTCAATTGACCATGAAAATGACCCCTTCGTTCTCGATGTGTTTATCGATGCAGATCAATGGAAGAAGTAAACTTTCTCCTTCACACCATCATTCTATACTTTTACTATGCTATTTTTCTTGGTAAGTAATATTTTTCTATAGATCTATATCGAAATTTTTAAATTCAAGCTTTGGTGTTAATTGTTGATGTGTGCGGATCTCGACTATCCCTATTTATTCAATGAATAAACAAACTCCCAAAGTATAAGACAGTTTTTAGCATATAATCACTAAAAAAATTCTTATTGGCATAATTAAATTGTATTATGGTTACATATTTAAATTACAAATGCGTAGCAGTCACAGATTCTTAGATATCTAATCTATAGATTTATATGTACTACTTTTGACAATCATAAATGTATGCATACTTATACCAATCTTGTCAGATCCACATCTCATCATATATTCCTGTACATATATACACAAGTCGACAGGTACGCGTTTTTTTCTCTATGCACCTTAATGCATTAATGTCACATTACAGTATATGAATGCATTATCTGTATCAAGCTGTAATTTGTACCTGTTATACATTTACTGTTCAGAAAGACAATGTGTAATGATTGGTCGAAAACATCAAAACAAACCCAACAGAAACACAGTGCTTTATATATATTTACAATTTATGTTTATCTGTAATAAATTTTGACTGTTTTTCTTGAGGAAAAACTTATGTTGATATTTTATATTACTTGGCTAAAACAGTTTTAAAAGCTTTTTTGAGAGTAATTTAATATATCAAATTAATTGCTAAAACCAAAATTTGCAAAACATTAAAAATACACAATTGACTGTGTTTGTGTAATTCCACAGACTTTGCAAATTCACAAAACATCGCCATAGATGTCGCCCGGAAGACCGTCATTCACGGGGAGGAGGACCTGGTGATCACGTGTTCACTCCTCCGCTACAGCGAGCTCCTGAAGGTGGACAGTATACGGCTCCTGAGGAATAGCTCAGGGGGCAGCGAACAGGTCATGGGCACTCTCACGGACACCCAGCGCCCCCCGCCCACACAGATCCCTGGGGTCAGAGTCACCGGCTCCCTCCGTCCCCTGTGGTCAGCCAAACTCAGCTTTACTCTGGCGAAAGAATTTGTAGATTGCCAAAACGAACGCGCGGGGTATATGTGTTCTTTGACGGGTATGGACCAATCGTTTATACCGGTCCAGCAGTTCACCGAGCAAGTACCGGTAGACGTGGCAGGTATATACCCACATTATGTAGTTTCATACCCTTATCTGAGTATGTTTTTTACGAATGTAAAATACTGCACTGTATAATGCCCGTAAATATATCTCCTAATTTTGCAACACTGTCGTGTAACCTTGGTATGTTTCTACATGTAACTAATATTGTCCAAAGAATTTATTTATGATTTCAAAGCATTTGAGTCAGTTCTTAGTAGTTCTTCAAACTAGATTGCCTTCTGTTCAATTTTACGAAAGAAATTTTTACCTGTTTATCTGTTTATACCAATATAAAATTGGAAATATATATGAAATCCCTCTTCACGGGACTAAAATACGGCTAAGATACAACAAAGTTTAAAGGGACTTGGACACGATTTGAGATCAAAAATTTTTATTTTTATTTTTTAAGTATAAAATGGTTAACTGGTGCATTTGAAATGATTGACCAAAATATTGAATTTTAAAGTCAAGTTACAAGCGAGATACAGAGGTAAGAATTGGTTGTTATGTAAACAAAGCTCGAGTCTTATAGTTGTTTACAAAAATGTAATGTAGAGAATTACCATTTCATAGACAAAATGAATTGTAAAAAACAATTTAAACTAATTTAATATCTTCATAAATACTATTAACAAAAGAAAGATACGTTTGATTGAACTTACACCAATACAACACATATGTAAAAAATGACAATATTCGAGCTTTGTTTACAAAACAAAGAATTATGAACTCTGTATCTTGCTTATAACATGATATTTGACTTTCAAATTTTGACATATCATCATAAACTTCTATATTTATCAGTATAATAATTGAAAATGGAAAAAATAGAATTTGAAAATTTTTAGTCAAATTGTGTCCAAGTCCCTTTAAAAGCTTTCACAAATTTAAGGGATATCTGCATGAACGAAGCAACTTTTACGCCAGCTACAGACAGCGGACATTTCTAGATCGGAAAATGTTTGGCTCGGGTTAGCTAAAATCTAACGACGGTCTGGTTAGCTTTGCATGCATACCAATGCGCTTTTCTAACGTATGTGCATGATCGACGACTTATGACGATCTGGATATTATAAACCTTATTCTGATTAATTAATAATATTTTAAAATACGCTACTCTCAGATTTGTTTTCCCTTTTAGTTAAATGCAACTCACAGAAAAGGGAACCTACAGCTTGTAAGTACTTGACCAAGTATCTAATATGTTAAGATTTTTTAAAGATGGAATCTATTTAACCTAAACCAGAATTTTTGAAATTTAAAATGGAGATTTATTTTCTTTCAGATATGGTATATGTTTGCGTTTTTTAAAAACTTTGAATTCCTTTTTTACATTGTTGAAAACACTGTATCTATTTACCTTGTCAGTGAAATATATTACAAAACAAAGCCACCTGACGCTGTATATTTCTCAAAATAAAATATATTCACCCTATCTAATAACAATGTACTATCAGGTAGAGGGTAAATATTTTTATTATGAGAAAAATATATAACGGTAGGTGCCTTTGTTACTGATATACTATACTAGTATATGTATTTTGTAAAAATGATAAAACCCTTATTCATAATGAGATTTCTCTTATTTTCCATGTTACTAGTAGAACAATATTTTTCTTTACTCTCGTAATTTCAGCGAAGAGAAACTTGCCGTTTATACAATGTGTATACGGTAAAAATATGACAGGAGAAATGAAAAAAAAAATCTAGAAAGAGCTATACCAATGTTTATTCTATAGAAAATTTCACTGAAGTGAAATATGTTTTTAATAAACTGCCTTGGCATTGGCATATTTTTTGGAATTGAAGACATTTCATTTTATCGAGATACATCTTTTTAATTTAAAAATAAAACGATATCTTTTAATGACTTACCGTATACTTGTATATCCATGGTCTAAAAATGTTCAAAATGGAGAAAGCTTAAGAAAACCCCATATTTTAAGGTTACGGATAAACAAAGAATTGTCATAAAACGAAGAGCGTAAGTGTATATATTTTTGAATGCTACAAATTTTGTTATACTTTCTCTTACAATAGGTTTATACAAGCAGACACACAAAGAAGTGATTGTAATTGGAATAACCGTTGCCATAGCTATAGTTGCCATTGGAGCCGGTGTTAATTTTGCGGTCTGGAAAAAATATCACAGTAAGTTGTTCAATGGTACAAAGGTTAATCTTTGCTGTTTCTTGACTGATCATGAGATATTTTAATTTATTATACTTTCATGTTAAATACTGAAATCTGATTGGTTAAGACGCAGTTGGTAATCCGTTCTATAACCCTCAGCTTTAGCAACACATTTGGCAACGGGTAACACAACGAATTGTTACATGCGCGTACATTATGCGCGTACGGTTCGTCGTAGAATTCACTTCATTTCTATATAAAAAGAGTTTTATTTTCTTTAAAAATAAGACATTCATTATTATAAAATAAATAGTGCCTGTTTGGGAGGGTAACTGTTGAAATTGATAACACTCGAAAACCATTGTCAACCTCCGCTTTGCGTCGGTTGACAATGGATTTCTCGGGGTGTCAATTTCAACAGTTACCCTCCCAAACAGGCACTATTTATATAAAGTTGCTTCGCTTACGTAACTTATTATAGTAATCTCAAAATAGATGCATTTTACACCCGATGGCCAAATAATACCCCCCCCCCCCCACAAAAAAAAAAGCTTACAAATAGATAAGAAGCACATCTGAATGCTTTTCTACAATCGAAATAATTACCACTCTCCCTCCATTTATAAATATACTAGTATTAAACCATGCATCATCGCCCATGGCTAACAAAGATGGTATTAAACTCACGAAAACCAAACACACATCAAATACAAAATTCGGGTATTTTTTCTCTTCAGCGAGTTTTAGCGACATTGTAAATCCACTGTAAATGAATGAGAGAGTAAAGATGATACATGGTCGTGATGTCGCATCTGCATCGACTAAATAATATATTCAGTAGATGCAAATCCCACATCATCTTGATTGCACTATATCGAAAACAGATATGCATTACCCGTAGTTTTAAGTGATGGAATTATGTATAACGTGATCAAAACTTCTGAGAAGCCCGTTAGTGAATATATTTATATAAAAAAAAATATTATTTCAGCATCAAATATCTATTGCATCATTGTTTAATGCGTCATCTTTGTTTCTTGTAGATGTTCTGAAGAAGTAAGACTAAACGCTGAACGGAGGTTTAAATTAATCGAAATTGGACTATAGTTTTTTTTTTGTAAATAGAACCATTTTAACAAGACCTTGGACTTTCGCTAGGACGTAACAATCTATTTCTGGCGTCAAAACAAGTTAGTTGAAATGACGCTGATTTCAAGTGAAATATACACAGATTGATGCTTTTCAAAAAGCCATGGCTGAGTGGCCAGCAATGAAATAGACAGGCCTACGTCACATTGCCGTTTGACACAACTACCCAAAGTCCAAACTGTTGTTAAAATGGTTTTATTCACCTTGCACATACAATTACTTTATAAAAGTATCAAAGCATGAAATATGCAAATGAATATATTTCTTACGGGAAATGTGAATTTGATAAGATCGATAAAAAGTTAAAATTATGGGTAAACCTGCATAGGAAAAGAAACATGACAGTTTCATTGTATAATAACGCATTTAATGATTTACGTAACAGTTTAACTATTGGAAAAATAAATCTGTGGATATTGCAATTATTTAAACACTTCAGTATTTTCTATTTTCATACAGCCACATGAAACACACAGAAAGAAGACAAAGCCAACTCGCGAAGCAAGGTAAAATTTAGATTGTAGAGAAACTGTCATTTTAAAAAATCTATAGCCTTTAAGATCAATAAAAATGCATTTCTATTTTTCATGGTATATTTTTATTGTATTTTTTTCAGAAACCGAATCCACCTTAAAGCGAGAAAGGTCTCTCTCTCTCTCTCTCTCTCTCTCTCTCTCTCTCTCTCTCTCTCTCTCTCTCTCTCTCTCTCTCTCTCTTATATATGAATGAATGAATTATAATGAACAAATGAAAGAAAGAATGAAACAAGACAGAACTTATTCGACCTCATTAATATATCATATTGGCTTAATTTTCGGTCCACAGACCCCATTACTCGGAGCTGGACATTCCGGAACAGGAACAGAACACGTACGACGTCCTCAACCCGTACATAGAACCGGTCTCCCACGGGCACTAAACGTGTACAATGTACTCATATACTGCTTTAAAGCTTTGCAATAAATATGTTTTTATACAAACTTTTTTGTTTTTGTATGTGCTTGTTAAAGGGGCATGGTCACGATTTTGGTCAAATTCTATTTTTCTGTTTTTATTATTTACAATGCTTATGGAATACATTTCCAATGACCAAACGAAATGGGAGAGTCAGTAGTGAAGTAATAAGCAAGATACAGAGCTCACAATTCTTTTTCATGTAAACAAGTTTCGTGCCCTGTTTTTGTTTTTTATTAGTTCAATATACCGGTAAAAGTTCTTTTTCAAGCTGATTTTTTCATCTTCTTATTTATTTCAAACATAAATAAACAGATCTTAACGTTTACCACATTCATTTTCGGTCTAAAACTGGAGTTTTCACTTCAACGTTCAAAATGTAAACAAAAGCTTTGTTTATATAGCAAAGAATTGTAAGCTCTGTAACTCGCTTAATTATAACTCAACGAATGACACTTAAGTTTTGTTTGCCTATTAGAAATGTCTTACTGAAGCATTGTAAACATTAAAATGGCGAAACAAAATTTTTTGACCAAAAAAGAGACCACATGTATGCCCCTTTAATGAACCTCCGTGGCATAGAAAGTAATATTATTATAAATTAGATTAAAATTAAGGGAACCTTATTATAAGGTTAATCGCTAATTGGGTACAGCACATTATTTTAGTTTTAATAAATTGTTTTTTTCAGAAAGATGAACAGAGCGTTATTTTACACGCACATTGGGAACAATTTCATGCTCACCAAACCTTAGAAATAGTTTAATTTTAAAAACCGCACAAAACATGATCCTGGTGCAATATGTATTGTCAGAATGAAAACGTATACATTGTGAATTATTAAACTTGCAATATCACGAACAAACTTTACGAATATTTTATTCAACACGCTTTACACGTTAAATCAATAGGAAACCAGTTTACTTTCCGGTAATTATGCCTCTCGTGAGATATGGTCATGTGACACGGAACTAGACAGGCTACCATCTTGAAATGAATCAGATGAGGAATTGATAAATAAAGGGTGTTTAGACCCTAAATTTACTTGATTATTAGTTTCATAAACAAGTATTGCTATACAAATTAACATCAATGTCTTCAGGCAGTACATTACAGGTAAAGTACACAACTATTAATCCCAGAAAATACTTGCACATTACATGGTCAACTGTTCATGGAATAAATTTAGCAATCTTTGTTTATATTTTATGTAATTTATGGTATTTACAATAGGTCGTTGATTTTGAGAAATTTCACAACAAATTGTGTCAAAAGGCAAAGCTCATGCAAGTGTCTGAAATCACAATCAATTAAAACGTGAGTTTGAGATGCATCTCCCGTCTCGGACTGATGATGTTGAATATTTGTTGAAAGTCAGAAACTAGGGTTATCAACTAATCAAATCCCTCAAAGAACCAAATATTGGATTTGATCAAATTTACTTTGTCTCAATTCTTGGGATAAAATATGTTAAATGTCTTCATCGTTTAAAGATTTTCTTCTGAAATTAATATGATACCCTATAACACTTCAGTATTATTATAGTATCTCAAACTATTTCTAAGTCTTATCATCATTTGGAATTCTAAAACGGTGGTAAATAAACAATCAAAACTCACTTGGTATGAAATACAAACTATACTGTAATTGAAAACCCTGTTTTACTAAGGGTATAACCAATGATGTTGTGCAATGTCTATAAATAGAAGTCTGTAAGTCCCATGATATGCATGTGATATCTAACCAATAGTGGCATGACCATAACAAATTTCTAATTCAATATATATGTATAAAGACTGGAATTTGGCTTCCAATAGCCATTTGTAAAATACATCTGCAGCTGCGGTTGTTCTTGTGATTGGAAAAGACACCATGAATTCTATCTTTGGACGTTATGTTAATGGACATGGAGCCTATATACCTGGCACTGCTTTACTTGTAAAAACAAAAATTACATTGCTTGGCTTTATAGAAATGTATAGAATGTAAAAGATTTTTTTTTAAAAATGTGATAATTTCATTTGTAGAAAGCCATAGAGCTAGTAACCAAAGCCACTGAAGAAGACAAAAACAAAAATTATGAAGAAGCTTTACGACTGTATGAACATTCAGTGGAATATTTTTTGCATGCTATGAAATGTAAGTATTACAATGAATGAAATCTATAAATGTAGGAATGAATGTGTTCATGTATATGTTAAACAACAAGTTAATTTATCATCATATGACAAAAGTCAAGCTTATTATTTATTATCCAATTATCCTTTGTCTTGTATACAAATATATCAATAATATATCACTCTGTAAACTGGTAAATTATACTACATACTATATACTATATTCTATGATTATTTTATAACACCACTTCTTGACTTTGTAATTTAGAGAGGGTTTATATAGGCTTTGCCTGTTGCCTAATCCATTTGATTACTCAATAAAATATGTTTAAATTAATGAAATCTATTTTGATATACATGTATATACATTGTCATTGTACTTGACATATGTACATCTACCATACCATTATTTCATTATTGTTTTTTAATTATATGTAACAACCTATGCCATATAATAATTGTCTTGTGCAAATTAAAAAATGAATGATATGTTTTATTAGTAATGTAACAGCCAGCATGGAAATTCATTGAACCAAAAATAAAACCAATCAAATTGTTTCAGATGAGGCACAGAGTGAAAAGGCGAAAGACAGTATCAGAGCCAAATGTGCACAGTATCTAGATAGGGCAGAAAAGCTGAAGCAGTTTTTGAATAAAAAATCTAAAAAACCTGTTGCAGATGGAGGAGGGTCAGGATCAAATAATAAAGGGTAAGAACAAATAGTCCTCATGTTTTAAGTGTAGCATCACTTGTTGTAGGGGGTGGTGATATCATAACAAAGAAAGACTTTTCCCACATTGTAAAGAAGATTGAAAATAACTCAATGGAAATGTTGTATGCTTTAATTATGTTTAACCTTTTGTTTATGTATTGATAAATTCATATCAATTTTTTAATTCGAAAAATACATCTAAGACTTAACATGTACATGTACACACACATTTTATTGCATTTTTCATACAGATTATGTTTGCATGCAGGTTGTAATTGATGTGTGTTATTTTGATGTGGCTGTAACTTTTTTCCACCGTTTTAGGAAATCTGCAAAGAACAATGAATCTGAAAGTGATGAGGAGGAAGATCCAGATAAAAAGAAGTTTGCCAATCAGCTATCAGGTTTGTCTTGATAATTTTATTTCAAAATTTTGTTTGATTAAAATACTGAATGACATTAACATATACTGAATACATTTTTAATAATGTTTTCCTTACTTTATGACAGGTGCCATTGTTATGGAAAGACCAAATATAAAGTGGGATGATGTTGCTGGTTTACACATGGCTAAAGAAGCTCTTAAAGAGGCTGTCATTTTACCTGTAAAATTCCCTCACCTGTTTACTGGTATAACATTTGTTGTTTGATTATTTACAAAGGCTTAAAAATTTAGTCAGTTAATGCTTGTTTTATAGAACACACCCAAAATTTATGATTTTATTTTCACTTTGAAAGATACATGTAATATATTTGTTGATGGTCCCTAATAAGAAATTTATTGTAGTAGCTGTAATGTATGTTTATTATAATAACTGCTAATCAGTATTATTTGTTAAGCACATTTTCCTGTATTTTCAGGTAAAAGAAAACCTTGGAGGGGGATTTTATTGTTTGGAGTAAGCATCTCTATTATATTGAATATGTGATAGCTTAATTGGTAAAAGAGGTCTGGTTTTAGTCAGATTGTATCTATACAATATAAAAGAATCCTTGTTATAAAAAGAGTCGCATGTTTATAAAACTTATTTTTCTATACTTCAGCCCCCTGGTACTGGAAAGTCTTACCTAGCTAAGGCAGTGGCTACCGAGGCAAACAACTCCACATTTTTTTCGGTGTCCTCGTCAGATTTGGTGTCAAAGTGGCTGGGAGAAAGTGAAAAGTAATTTTTCTCTCAAATTTCCCTAATGCAATATAAATGTTGTATTGATTCTTAGATGCATAATCATACTTACTTCCATCTCCTTTTAAAGAAGAGTATATATGTTCTCATATTAAACAGTAGCCAATTTTCACATTCTTTAAAGCGATCTTCATTTTTGAAATATGTTTTATCTTTTTGATTTTCAATGAAAAACCATATAAGAAGGAAAAATCCCATGAGGTAAAACCTTTTGTTGATTTTCAGATTGGTAAAGACATTATTTTCGTTGGCTCGTGAAAATAAACCTAGCATTATATTCATTGATGAAGTGGACGCACTGTGTGGATCGCGTAGTGAGAATGAGTCTGAGTCGGCTCGTAGAATCAAGACCGAGTTCCTGGTCCAGATGCAGGGTGTAGGAGTGGATAATGATGGGGTCCTTGTGCTGGGAGCCACCAATATACCATGGGTCCTAGACTCGGCCATTAGGAGAAGGTAGGAGTTGGAAAGAATGGCACAAAACAGATGTCATAGTCTTGAATTAATTAACACCTAATGCAAGTTCAGGGCTGTCACAGTTCCAAAAAATTTTCGGTTCGGGTCACAAAATTTTCGGTTCGGTTTCGGGTTTTTCAGTTCGGGTCAGAATAATTTCACATTTTTATAGCCTTATGTACTACAAAGGATAATTAGTAAAAATTCATTATGAAGTTCCTTTCTTGATAATTTTAAATAAATTAACCTGTGGTCAATTTTCCAATACGTCTTTCGTTTTAAGATAAATCTTGATGCTTATTTTAATACATGGTTACAGGAAATTTGATAAATCAAATATGTTAAAAGTACGTATTATTTATGATTTGAAACGAGTAAAGTCTAATGATAAGTTTGTGTATTTTCGAGTTGCAGGTAATGCACACCGTGTTCTGTTTTCTGTAACAACGCCGATTTCCCCTCATTATTTTGCATGGATTTGACTTCTGGATTTCCTATTTCAATCTCACTATTATTTAATCCAGAAAATTCTTACCCCAAACATATCTAGTAGCAAATATTGACAACATGTTTGATGTCCAAATCCTAAGCCGCATCTTGTTATTACTTGTGATTTTTTTGTAGAATTAAGTATACTACACTTTTTGGTTATTGCAATATCATGATAGTATTTGAAGTAGCATGAGATCATTTTGAAATATATTGTGGAAATATTTTTTTTTCTCAGATTTGAAAAGAGAATTTATATTCCCTTACCTGAAGCCCCTGCAAGAACAGAAATGTTCAAAATTCATCTGGGAAACACCCCTCATTCAATCACAGAGGAAGAATTCCGAGAACTTGGGAAGAGAACGGATGGGTACTCTGGAGCTGACATACAAGTCGTGGTCCGTGATGCTCTGATGCAGCCTGTCAGGAAAGTCCAGACAGCCACACACTTCAGACGAGTGAGTGGAACTATGATATTTACATGGTCTGAATCAGCAGAAGAATCTTATACAATACTTGTACAAAGTAATGCACTAAATAATCTATTACTTGTTGATATGCTACCATTACTTATTTAGATGACCCCACTTAGTTTGTTAGGAAAAATTTTAATATTAAGTTATAAACCAGATTATAATGATAACTAAACCGAGTTTATAATGTGCCACTTCACAAATTGACTTGTGTTTATTGAGGTGCTAGATGATCAATGGCTTACACTGACTTGTGTTTATTGAGGTGCTAGATGATCCATGCCCTACACTGACTTGTTTGTTGAGGTGCTAGATGATATACTACTTTTATATTCACTTGCTTGTTTAGGTGCGAGGTCCATCACGAGATGATCCTAATGTGATAGTGGATGACCTTTTGACCCCTTGTTCTCCTGGAGCCCCTGGGGCCATAGAGATGACCTGGACAGATGTGGAAGGAAATAAACTTCTGGAGCCCATTGTATCAATGGTATGTTCAATCGAATGGAGATACCATCACATCAAGTTTCATTCTTATTTTTCACAACAAAATTGCTTAACTTAAACACACTCTGCATTGAACTACTGGAATTGTGAAAATGGAAATGGAGGACTTATGTATTAATAACACTGTTTTGTTATATGCAGTTTAAACTACATTTATATAAGTATTTTTTTTTTTTACAGTCTGACATGTTGATGTCATTAGCCACATCTAAACCTACAGTGAATGAAGCAGACTTAAAGAAACTGGAAGAATTCACTGCTGATTTTGGGCAAGAAGGATAGAAAGAGCCCTAGATCTCCCAGTGTTCTCGTTTCTTTTTGTTTTTAGTGTGCATAAACCCAAATGGCAACAGAAGACATATCTGGTGTAGAATTCTGGTCTGCCTGTACACACAATATCAGATTACGTATGGTATGCCTGTGAGAGATGTGAATTGCTCATGACTTGGATATCTATTTATAGACCTCATTATACCCTGTTTGCCACTGAGCAGTAACAAATAATGCTGTGATAGAAATGAGTACATGATATCCATGTGGTTTTGTGACTTTTCTTGTTTAAACTTTTTATTCTTTCTTCTGAAAATCTTTTTCATCTGATCTTGTCCATTCTGTTGAATGACTCGCTCAGCCTGCATTTTGTTAGACTGGAAACAGAACTTGTGAAGGGATTGGTGCATAAGCTTATGCTGCATTACAAGCCTTATGGTGAATGAATGTTCCCCTGTCTTATTTGTTTCTTGTACATTTACCAGTGTAAATATTGTGCTGGAAGGATGAGCTACACATTTGTATAAAACTGTTGATAGACATGTAGAATTAAAAACTTGATATAGATCATCTGAAGTAGTTGTTAATGCATAGAATCAAATAACTGTCATGTTTTATAAAGAAAGTATATGTGTAGTTCATTACCTTGCTAAACTTATGATGATGTGTCCACAAAGGACAAAACATTAAAAATATACAAAAACAAAAATGAATTTAGTTGTATTGCTGTATGTGTAACCTTTAACTGGAGGTGATTTTGTTATAAGATCATCAGTCAATCAGTCTCTCAGTTTAGGAGTTTTTTAATTCTTTTTTTGTCAGCGCAACGTCGCATTTACCGCTGCACAGATTAAAAAAAATGAGGATAATAATATATTACATGTAGCAGCAGGTCCGTAGCTCTCGATCTGAAAAAAAAAATCGGATCGACGACATAGGAGCTTACGAAAGCCGAATAGGGCCACATAAAAAAATATTTCTATCTCATAATTACGAGAAAAGATCTCGTTATTACGAGTTAATTATCTCGTTATTACGAGAAAAGATCTCGTTATTACGAGTTAGTTATCTCGTTATTACGAGAAAAGATCTCGTTATTACGAGATAATTTTCTCGTTATTACGAGAAAAGATCTCGTTATTACGAGATAATTTTCTCGTTATTACGAGTTAATTTTCTCGTTATTACGAGAAAAGATCTCGTTATTACGAGAAAAGATCTATATAAAATGGTGCGTTTATGAAAAAGAATTCGACTGGATCACACTTTAAGTCTTATCTTTTTCATTCCAGAAACGTTGATTCAATTTTGATCAATATTTAAAAATAACAACGATCATTATTCATTAATTTCTACATATCAAAATGATTGGATTTGACATTTTATCTGGTATTAATAAAAGGAAAGAACTTTATGTAATTTTTCTATTCAACTTAAATATCTTATAACCCCACTCCGAAGTAAATACCAGGTAGTCCTATAGTCGTAAAAACACAGTTTTATTAGTTACAGATAACTTTAATGACTATATAGTTTCAGTCATGGATATGGATACACAGGATTTACCCGAATTTGTGTTTTATATGTTCATACACAACCTTCATGTATATTGAAGATAATTGATTTTATATAAACATTTTGGAGTCTGAAAAAAATAACACGTATCCTTCTTAATTATTGACATATAGTTCAATGAATTTTTAAATCAATTTGCTTTGCTAATTCTTCTGAAATTTCTTTAAAACTGCTTGGTCTGATTTTATATCAAATTATGCGTTTTAAACGATGATCATGCTAAGTAAGTGTATATTAATAGACATTGCAGTAGTTCATACACTTTATATAAAAAGAATAGAATAATGAAACGCGCCATTTCAAAAATAGATCTTTTCTCGTAATTACGAGATAATTAACTCGTAATAACGAGATCTTTTCTCGTAATAACGAGATCTTTTCTCGTAATTACGAGATCTTTTCTCGTAATTACGAGAAAATTAACTCATAATAACGAGATCTTTTCTCGTAATTATGAGATCTTTTCTCGTAATTACGAGATCTTTTCTCGTAATTACGAGATAATTAACTCGTATTTACTCGTAATAACGAGATAATTAACTCGTAATAGCGAAATCTTTTCTCGTAATTACGAGATCTTTTCTCGTAATAACGAGATAATTAACTCGTAATAACGAGATCTTTTCTCGTAATAACGAGATAATTAACTCGTAATAACGAGATCTTTTCTCGTAATTACGAGATAAAAATATTTTTTTAAGTGGCCCTATTCGTCTTTCGTAGGAGCTACTGTTCCATACATATTGAAAGTTGCAATTTATGGCGCACAAAAACTTGAGCTAGTTTTAGACTGGTTAATCTTATTTCCATACAAATTCCCGGCGATACATTACAGGTATAATATACGACTACCCAGGATCAGTACTTGCACAGTATGTAACCAACTCTCCTGTGAAAATTAAGCAATCTTTGTTTTTATTTTAAGTAATTGATTATATTTTACATTAAAATGGTGTTCTTAATGAAGTTTTACAAGTTCTTGTGTCATAAAAAACGACGCACAAATTTTACTTAATATCGCAAACACCTAAAAGTAAACAAAAAGATCTTCTGTACACGTCTGGACTGATGAAGTAGAATTTTGGTAGATTTTAGAAAAGAAATCAAATACGAAGTTTGACTATCATTTATATACCATTGATTCGTGGGCAAAAGCAATTTTTCTGTAATTATAAGCTTCCAGCTTTTTAAAAAGCTTCAAAACTAATATACATGTATAAATCATCCTTGCAGTGCATTTTAGTATTTTTTAGTTTCTCTTGTTAATTGTTGAATCATAAATGCTTCATGTTTGTGAACAACTAGAACCCGCTTGGTTTCTAATGAATTATATGACTGACATGGAAGTGAATTTTCAATTCAGTTTATTGACATCACTATCATATGTTGGCATACAGTAAAATGAAATCTCAAAATTTTGTATCATTTTGCAATGTCTATAAATAGAAGTCTGTAAGTCCCATGATTTGCATGTGATATTTAACCAATAATGGCATGGCCATAACTAATTTCTATGTATACATATATTCTTCAGTCAGAATCAACGAAATTTTCGATTGATTAAAGAAATGTATCTTATAAACGACGTTACAAACTTTGCCTAAATCCGTCGCGAATGTAAACATGCCGCCATGTTGTGCGAATAATTATTGCAACATACTGTTTGTGTATACTATATAAATTCGAAGGGAGTTTGGTTTCCAAATATTCATTTGTAATGACTCTGCAGTGGCATGTTCTTGGAACTAACACAATCTGGAAGATATGAATTGCGTCTTTGAACGTTATTTTAATGGACATGGATCCTTTACTACCGGTACTGCTTTAAAGGGACATGGCCACGATTTTGGTCTAAATTTTTCTTCTTCTATTTTTACTGTTTACAATGCTAAAATATCAATGCATCCAAAATTTAAATGCCAGACGTAATAATTCTTTAGTATACATGTAAACTAGGCTCGTGCCATGATTTAGCTAGCTGAGCTTTGTTTATACATAATGATTAAAAAAATTGTGAGCAATGTGTCTCGCCTACAATTAACTTAACGATTTGGTTGACTATTAGAAATGCCTTACTGAAGCAATGTTAACAGTAAAAACAAAAAAATGGGTTTTGACCAAAATCGTGATCATGCCCCTTTAATTTACTGTAGTAAAATTAAAATTATTAAAGTTGAAACTTAGCCTTGTCAGCTGTTTATAGAAATGTAACAAATGTAAAAGAATTTGATAAAAAATATGAACAATTCTTTTGTAGAAAGCAACAGAACTAGTAGCAATAGCCACTGGAAGATCAGATAGGTAAAGTTAGCTACTATATAGTAACTGCATGGCTACTGTGGATGAAAGAAAAGTTGGCTACTAGTAATTACATGTAATTACTATGATGTTAATTTCTATCTGAATTTATTATTATCATTCCAATAGGGTACTTGATCTAAGGTTAGAAATGCAACATTAAAAGAAATACTGTTAAATTACATACATATATTTACATTTACCGAGTATGATTCCCTCTACTTGGTAATATAAACGTCTACCTCGTCCTCTGAATAACATAAATTTAACTTCTGGTACTAAAAAACTCTTACTGATAGACATTTTGTGATGATATGATAAACTACTGGTAGCTGTCAAGATTAAGAGAGATATCTGAATAAATTTATCATCAAATTATCTGAACGACCTTAAGTAGAATAATGACATTAAAAACACTAAAAGATATCTCCCTTTTAAATAAAAATTGTGCACATTCTTGAATGATAATATCTCAGTTTCGACAAATTTGTCCATATCATTCAAGAAGCTGCACAATTTTTATTTAAAAGGGAGATATCTTTAGTGGTTGTAATCTATATTTTACCATTTTACTGGTAATTTAGTAAAAATGTTTTGGTGAAATACATGTATAAGATTATGTCTGTGCATGCTGATTTGATTTGATATGTGTTATTAAGATGTGGTTGTAATTTTTATTGTTGCTGTTTTAGGAAATCTGCAAAGAGCAATGACGAATGATGAGGAGGAAGATGTATACAGAGAGGAGTTTTCCAATCAGTTATCAGGTTCGCCTTACGCTACATTTCATTTGTGTGCTCTTTATTTGATCTGATTTGTTTTTCACAATTCCCATACGATGCGACATTTTTCTTTGGAACCCGAGTCAATGCTTGGTCAATGGTCAGTGATCTCCTTCCTACTGTGACGTCACAAAATATTGTTGATTCTGTGATGTATTTAGAACTCTTAGACCAATATAAATCTAACGAAGACTAGCACAAGTTTCTTTATTAACAAGTGTATGGAAAGAACATTTAATATAATTAAATTCAACAGTTAATCTGCCTTGGCTAAGTGAGAAGACACCACAACAACATACGACATCCCCGTTAGGGCATTTGGCTCAAGTATTAGGGCCAGCTGCACCATTGTTAGGAGTCTAGAAGCCGTATTCATTAGTCTCCAATACTGTATTGGGAATTAGAATTAGACTCCAAGGATTAAGACTTTGATTAGGCTAATTGGTTAGGGCATTTAAATAACAAAAATTATAAACATAAATGATTTTAGTACACTTGAACTGAAATGCAACAAAACTTGTAAAACATAAAACATTACATTTCTTTATATTTAAAGGGTTACTGAAACTGACATAATTAAATTGTAAACACTTTCATTATGTTTTTCTTTCTCTTTCACTTTTTTATGATAGGTGTCATTATTATCGAACGACCAAATGTAAAGTGGGATGACGTTGCTGGACTACAGATGGCCAAAGAAACTCTCAAAGAGGCGGTTATATTATCTGTAAAATTTCCTCACCTGTTTTCTGGTATATATGTATTTATCGTTTGTTGCTTAATTATTTGTCGAAGCCTAATTGTTTATTAAACACTTGCTATTTCATGAAACACTCATACATCATTTACATACTACAGTACATGTATATTTTCACTTTAAAAATGTCAATGGATTTGTCTATAGTCATTAGGCAATTTTATTTTAGAAGCTAGAAGGTACATATAGCTCAAGTAGCTCTAATTCAAGTCTGTAAAATATATTAAGTACATTTTTCTGTATTTCTATAGGTTTTAGAAAACCTTGGAAAGGAATTTTACTGTTTGGGGTTAGTAATTCTTCTATGTTAAATGTGTCCATTTCAAAACAAAAATGAACTCACGTTTCAATATATATATATATATATGATTTGTTTTTCTATACTTCAGCCACCTGGTACTGGAAAGTCCTATTTAGCCAAAGCAGTGGCTACCGAGGCAAACAACGCCGCATTTTTCTCGTTGTCCTCGTCAGATTTGGTGTCAAAGTGCCTAGAGGAAAGTGAAAAGTAATTTTTCTAGCAAAGAATCTTAATTTACATTAAATGATACATTGCTTACCTAATTAGACTTTATTTCATCTCTTTTTAATTGAAAAAAAACATGTGAACTAAAAAAAAAAATTACGTAAAATGTTTTGTTGATTTCCAGGCTGGTAAAGACATTATTTTCGTTAGCTCGTGAAAATAAACCTAGCATAATATTCATTGATGAAGTGGACACACTGTGTGGATCACGTAGTGAGAATGAGCTCCTGGTCCAGATGCAATGTATGGGGGTGGACAATGATGGGGTCCTCGTACTGGGAGCCACTAATGTACCTTGGGTCCTAGATTCGGCCACTAAAAGAGGGTAAGAGTTTGAAAGAAGGCCATAATAGAAATGATCTAAATAAAGTCGAAAGTCATGAACCGCTTAAAAAACTTATTAAATTCAATTAAAAAAAAAACGCTTTGTTTAAAACGTTTGAAAATAAATGTTATAAAATTCTTTTCTCTTGTTATATTTATAATAATGCTGCAAGCTTTCTAATATCCGGTATTGTTCAATTTTTAAATTGTTTCAATAAAAGAGACTATTAAAAGAGACTATAATTTGAAACAAATAATTACACTTGTGATTTTTTTGGTAGGGTACAACTCTGCACTAACATTTTTATCTTATTATAAGTGTGTTACACCATTTAAGAATTGCAATATAGATCATAATGGTGTTTTAAATTAGCATGTTAAATGATGGAATATTCGTTATTTTTCATATTTGTAAAGAAGATCTACATTCCCTTACCTGAAGCTCCTGCAAGAACAGAAATGTTCAAACTTCATCTGGGAAACACCCCTCATTCAATCACAGAGGAAGAATTCTGGGAGCTTGGGAAGAGAACTGAAGGGTATACTGGTGCTGACATACAAGTCGTGGTCCGTGATGCTCTGATGCAGCCTGTCAGGAAAGTCCAGACAGCCACACACTTTAGACGAGTGAGTCGAACTCTAATATTTACATGGTCTGAATCAGCAGAAGAATCTTATACAGTATTTGAACAAAATACAAAACTACATGACCATTATTTGTTGCGGTCCTAGTCTGCGAGATAATAGAATTCTTACACAGAAGACCCTGCTTAATATAAAAGTTCTCTTTTATATATCAAAAAGACAATTCCTCATGTTTCAGTATACGTTCATCTTCTCAAATTTACTATTTTGTTTAGGTGCAAGGACCATCACGAAGTGACCCCAATGTTATAGTGGATGACCTTTTGACCCCTTGTTTTCCTGGAGTCCATGGGGCCATGGAGATGACCTGGAGAGATGTAGATGGGATTAAACTTCTGGAGCCTGCTGTATCAATGGTTTGTTTTATTGAATAGAGATCATTAGATAAAGTTTTTTATCTTATATTTTATAAGAAATAATGCAAAACTTATATGTACACTATGTGACTATTAAAACTGAGGAATTTTAAAATTATTCATTTCACTGTTAATGAAATTACTACGTTTGTTAATTGTTATTTACAGTGCGATATATTGACGTCATTAGTCACGTCTAAACCTACAGTCAAGGAAGCTGACTTGAGGAAATTTGAAGAATTTACTGATACCTATTTATAGACCTCAGACCCCCGGTTTGCCATTGAATACATGGAATCCATGTGATTTTGTAAATTATTTGTTCAAATCTATTAGAGTCATTATCTGACACTGCCTATTCTGTTGAATGACTCGCTCTGACTGCAGTTTGTTAGACTCCACTTCCAAGATGGTGAACACAACCTGTAAAGGGGTTGGTGCATAAGCTGTTTGTTGCAATAAAGCCTAATGGTGAATGAATGTTCCCTTGTCTTATTTGTTTCCTGTACACTTACCAGTGTAAATATTGTGCTGAAAGGATGTGCTACACATTTTCATTAAACTTTATTAGAAATGTAAAATTAATAAAATTTGAAGTAGTTGTTAATGCACAGAGTCATGTTTTATGAAAAAAGATGCTGAAAATACAGTTTTAGTCCATTACCTTGCAAATCTTCTAATGATGATGCGTTTGCAATGGACAAAACAATAAAAATATACATAAACGAAAATGAATGAAGTTGTTTACTAGTTTCTGTAGGTAACTGGTTTAATCATATGTATGAGAAAAGTTTATCATATTCCACACAGCATTTTACGCGGGTACAATTTTTAGGCTCGTTCAGTCAGTTGTTTTTTGCGACTTTGCGCTTTCTTTCTTTTTGCAATTAAATTTACAGAAATAAAACATTCTTTTAAATGATCAAAATAGGAATGATTGATAAGAAATGATAATTGAATAATTAGGAATTCGGAATACATTTTCCCCCAAGTTGAACTTAAAAGTTTGATCATTATTGAATATATTAAAATATAGTTTTACAGCGCATCTTGTTTGAAAACAAAACCCTGATTAGAATATCATGAAACTTGGTAATTCATACTTAGAATATAGTATTTAAATAAGCTATTTTACAGAAATTTTTTAATTTTTTATTTTTTAAAATTGGTTTTGCAAACGAAGAATCCGGTTATTGAAATGTTGAAAAAGAAGGAAGGGCGGTCGGGTAGTTGCTAAAAGGACTTCCCTTATTGCTAATGAACGGATAACTAATACAGTTATTTAGATAAGAAGTTTGCAGATTAATTGTACATATATCAGAATGAGAGGTCATTACAAAAAAATTATATAAGTCGGTAACGCGGGTTAATATGTTTTTTTTTCTGCAATGTCGCCCTCTTCATATTCCGCATGGATCACTAAACGTTTTATTGTTTAGATGTTCTGTATTGTTAGCCATTTATATACACTGTTAAAGTTATTCTTTAACTTGATTTTAGGATCTTGCAATAAAGTAGTTATACATTAGGTTTTATCGTAAAATTATAACATGAGGTGGTTTATTTATTATATGCTATAAAAAATCTTTTATCATTTCAACCCCCCCAAAAAATGGTGATTCATGCGGGATATGAAGGTGGTGATATTGCAGAAAAAATACATAACACGCGTTAGCGACTTATGTAAATATTTTCTTCGATGATTGTTAGCTAAAAGAAACATCAATTTAATTTGAATTTGACATCATCATTTTTATTTCTTACAGTCCATGATTTTTCTTTGTTCGCTGTATGTTTCGACCAATCAATAAACGGGGCGTGTAGATTTCAGTCTGGCTGTTTCTATGGAGCTATGAATGAACTATAAGTTTCTGCAGAAAAAGAGAGAATCATCTCTGTAGATGTAAATTTAATGGGGGTAAACCCATTTATAAAGAGAAAAACTCCTTATGTGTTTTTTGTCAGTCGTTATGCTATGTACAATGTAGTACACTCTTTATTTGCTGTACAAAATCCTCTAAAAGAGCAACATTTTGACATTAAATTATAAATAATTTACTTGCAGTATTTATGTCATTTATTTCTTTGCTTTTGTTAAGGCAATATATGTTGTGGTCATTATTTTTTTAGTGTGCTAAATTCTAAAATGTACGAAAGACAAATAGGGCCACATAAAAAAATATTTTTATCTCGTAATTACGAGAAATGATCTCGTTATTACGAGTTAATTATCTCGTTATAACGAGAAAAGATCTCGTTATTACGAGTAAATTATCTCGTAATTACGAGAGAAGATCTCGTTATTACGAGTTTATTATCTCGTTATAACGAGAAAAGATCTCGTTATTCCGAGTTAATTATCTCGTAATTACGAGAAAAGATCTCGTAATTACGAGAAAAGATCTCGTAATAACGAGAAAAGATCTCGTTATTACGAGTTAATTATCTCGTTATAACGAGAAAAGATCTCGTTATTACAAGAAAAGATCTCGTTATTACGAGAAAAGATCTCGTTATTACGAATTTTTTTTTATATAAATGGTGCATTTTTGAAAACACCTCCAAGTCGACTGGTTCACTCCTTTTCTTTCCATTAACGTTAATTCAATTCTGATTAATGATTAAATAACACCGGACATTATTCATTTATTTTTAAATAAAATGATCGGATTTGACATTTAACTAATATGAATAAGTGGAAAGAACTTCATGTAATTCTCATTTCATCTTATATATTATAATCCCACTCCGAAGTAAATACCAGGTAGCACTTGTCGTAAAAACACAATTCTATTGTTACAGTTGACTTTGTAGTTTCAATCATTGATATACAGGATTTACCTGAATTGTGTTCATACACAACCTATATGTATATTGAAAATAATTGATTTTGTATATCAACATTTTTGAGTCTGAAAACAAATTACATGTATCCTTCTAATCAATATATAGTTCAATCAATTCATCAATCAACCTGCTTTGCTCCTTCTTCTGAAATTTTGTTAAAACTGATTGGTCCGATTTTATATCAAATTCTGTTTATGCCACTAAGCGATGTAATGATAAGTATGTGTATAATAAAAGACATTGCATCTTTTCTCGTAATTACGAGATAATTAACTCGTAATTACGGGAAAATTAACTCGTAATAACGAGATCTTTTCTCGTTGTAACGAGATAATAAACTCGTAATAACGAGATCTTTTCTCGTAATTACGAGAAAATTAACTCGTAATAACGAGATCTTTTCTCGTAATTACGAGAAAATTAACTCGTAATAACTAGATCTTTTCTCGTAATTACGAGATAAAAATATTTTTTTTATGTGGCCCTATTCGTCTTTCGTAAAAATGACTATGTTTTGAATGAATAATAAAAAAAATGTTCAACTAAAAATAATGTTTTATGTTAATAATGTTATAATTTTGCACCCTCACCTGTCCAAGCTATATTAAATATTTCTCTCCGTGTGTTCTATGATGGACAACAAGATCCTTTGTAAATTAACTTTAGTGTTTCTTTAAAACTTTAAAATAAGAGTCCGTTTATTAAAAATCTATGTGAAGCGGGGCTTAGGTCTGGGCAATTACAAATTTTGAATTCATTCCGGTTAAAATTCCGGACTTTTTGAACTTATTTTTTGACGAAAATTTTTTGATTTTCAAAATCATAGGTTTTTAAAAGAAGAAGTTTCGATTTGAAGAACAATTTTAATAATATTTGAGATGACTGACTGCTCTCTCCATATTAATCGATATTAAAACACAAAAATAGAATCTTTATCATTCATAAGGTATTACAGATAAGAAAAATAGGGCAAACGGAACGAACAAGGTACAGGGCGAACAATGATTATGACAAAGAAACTTTATAAGTCAATATTCACGGTCTAGGACTCGTCAATCTTTTTCCTAGAACACAGGTCTTGTCCCCTCGATGAAATTTGACCGGCCATCATTCATGATAATGAACGATTATAACTATTACTCTCGCGTTGTTATCGGTTACTCGGTGTGAGATCGGTTTGTCCAAGGTGAGTCAGTGGTATGGGATTTTACTTACACTGCGAAAAGCATCGTTCCAGACCGTGGATCTTGGCCCCTTGATGAAATTTTACCACCCCGCAGTCATAGTAAGGAATGATTCTGTTACTATTAGCTCTTCATTATAAGACTTAGTATGGATGGTTTATATAGAATATGTTTAGTTTGTTCGGTCAAGGTGTGATATATCCCAAGCAATAAGATGAAGAGATAATGTTTTAACCTGTTTACCCATCATTCATTCTGTCCAACAGTCTTTAATTCTGTCTGCCAGTCCTTTGTTTTTGTCAGATTCAAATTACATTATTTTCCGGAAATGTTCCCATGTTAAACTTACAAGTTTGTCCATTTTCGAGTATTGAAATAGTTTAACAGCGCACCTCCTTCGAAACATGATTAGATTTGATAATAATCCGTGATATATAATTAGGAAGGTATTAAGTATGCTATTTTACATGATAAGTATGCTATTTTACATGCTAATTTTTATAAAAAAGATAAGAAATATACAAGTACATGTGCATATTTTGAGCCAACTTTGATTTGATTATTTTTTGGGACTAATGTTTATTTTAATTTTTTTTTGTACCCAGCCATGCATCATGTGTAACAGTCCAGTAATGTTGTAGCACTAAGTGTATGTATTGTACACGTTTTCTTATTTCATTTCAGGGAAAGCAAAGAAGCAGCATTGTCATATAAATCTGAATTAATTCTCATGCCAATATATTATAGGTACAGTATAATTAACCCAGGAAGTACTTGCACAGTGTTTAAACAACACTCCTGTAAAAATTTAGCAACCCCTGTTTTTGCTACAGGTAATTGATGATATTTTACATGAAATAAGGTGTTTTAAATAAATTTTAAACATTCTTATGTCATTAAAGACCTACGCAAAATTCATTACATCATCACACACATTAAAAAAGCTAGTAAAATATATTTATTGTACTCGTCTTGGACTGATGAAGTTGAGTTGTACATTGTTTAGAAAAAAATATGGTTGGTCCAGTCCTTGTAAAAATTAAATTTGAACTTGTAATTCCTGTATATTTGATTCGCGCGCAAGAGTTATTTTCTAAGTGCACTTTAAAAGGCTTTAAAATACATGCACCATCCTTGCAGTTGAAATTAATACATGTATTTTATATATTGTTGAAACTTCTAAAAATGCTTTATGTTCTTAAATCAAACAACCAAAACTCATTTGGTATCAAATGAAAAATATGATCGAAAGTGAAGTCTAGTTTCAAAATGAATTTAATGATAAAATTCTCATGTATGGACATATATAAGATGTTTAGGCTTTCAATATCCTTTGTTAAAAAATTAAATCTACAACTGAGGGCTGTCCTTGTGACAACTATCATAATCTGAAAAGCATGAATTCTGTCTTTGGGCGTTATGTTAATGGACATGTCGTTTATATTTCAGGCACTGCTTAGCTTAAAAACCTCAAATTATAAAATAAGTTAAAAATCTTTAATAAAAATGTATCAATTAATGAAAGTTCAAAAATGTGAGATATATTTTTTTGGTAAAAAGCTAAAGAGCTAGTAATAAAAGAATTAAAGTAGATAAGATAAAAAAGAACTATATACGATATTAGTCAAATTTGGCCCCCAAAATTTGCTATTTTTAAAATGATTCAGGTTCATTAATTTGTTGTGTTATTTTATAAAAGAGTTGACATGAAATATGTTTTTCACCAATTAATTTGATTTATATGCACTCACTGGCAGTATATTACGTCATAAGTGACGCTATTTTTATAATTCAATCAAAATCAATCAAAAATTGACATTTTTCTTATCTTTTTTCGAATGGGAAATATAGAGCGACTCTTTGAACAAGAACGAACTTTTTGTCACTTATAAGTATTGGAGAGATACATCTTTGGTGAAAATATTTTGTTTGTTCAAGCAGTCGCTCAATGTTTCCTTAAAGAAAAACTGTCTCAAAACAAGCCGTTTTATGCTAAAACTGAGAAAATGGCGGGAAAAGGTAAACTTTAAGATGTCATATTTTAAAATTGTGGGTATTATAATCAAAATGAAAATTATGAAAAAACTTCAAATGTATAGTTGTACAAATAAAACAAAGAATTACAGTAAAATGACAATGTTCACTTTAGGGGGCCATTTTAGGCTCAAACCATATATAGTCCTTTATGAAGAAGCTTTACAATTCCATTATTATTCAGAGAAGCATTTTCTGCATGCTATGAAGGTACATGCAAGTATGTTAATGAATGAAATCTATTTTGATAAGTGTTCTTTAGCAGATGGAGGAAAACCGGGATCAAATAACAAAGCAAATTGAGGAGTATCAAGATGAAATAATAAGGCATATGGAAAAGAATCAAGATCAAATAATAAGGGAGATGGAAGAGAAGCAAGATCAAATAATAAGGGAGATGAAGAAAAAGCAGAATCAAATAATAAACGAGATGAAGGAAAAGCAAGATCAAATAATAAGACAGATGGGTGAGAATGAGGATCATATAATAAGGAAAATGAAGAAAAAACAGGATCAACTAATAAGGCAGATGAAGAAAAAGCGGGATGAACTAATAATCCAGATGGAGGAGAAGCAGGATCATATAATAAGGAAAATGAAGAAAACGCAGGATCAAATTATAAAACAGATGGAGGAGAATCAGGATGCTATCAAAAAGGGCAAGTATATGTTGCAAGTCTTTATGCTTGATAAATATATTTATTATACTTTCATGTTAAATACTCAATTCTGATTGGTTAAGGCGCAGTTGATAATCCGTTCTATTACCCTCGGCGTTAGCAACACACTTGGCAACGGGTAACGTAACATTTTGTTACATGCGCGTACGGTTCGCCATAGAATTCACGTCATTCTTATATAAAAGCAGTAAAGTTTTCTTTAAAATTAAGACATTCAGTATAATAAAATAAATAGTGCTTGTTGGGGGGGGGGGGGGTAAGAGATGAAATTGACACCCCTCGAATACCATTGTCTACCTCCGCTTCGCGTCGGTAGACAATGGTTTTCTCGGGGTGTCAATTTTAACTCTTACCCTCCCAAACAGGCACTATTTATATACTAGTAGTATAAATGTATAACGTGATACAAAGGGGGGATGATAGAAGATAAAAAATGTATAAAAAAAGCTTTTTGAAGGGGTGTAACTATTGCTGTGTAAGCAAAACCTAAACAGTTTTATGAAGCTGAGGAAATAATTGCCTTGCATTATAATTATATGGATTTTTTAAAACAATTTTTTAATTTAACATTTTTAATTCACAATTGCATATAAACATGTCATTGGTATAATAGCATATCATATACATATATATCTTTATGCTTCATTAAGATAAGTGAAATTACAATTTCAAAATAAATTTTCTCATTAGCTAGTGTCTATATATATATATATATATATATATATATATATATATATATATATATATATATATATATATATATATATATATATATATTAAGTTATAGGGGATAGAGTAAAGAAAGAAAAATTCAATTTGATAGCATTATGTACAGAAACATTGTATTGGAGCACTTAAATAAGTAGAATTGTCAATTAATTGACATGTATGAATTTATCAAAGTCGATTTTTCATTGAAAATTTCATCAGTCAGATTAGATCACAATTTTTTTCTCAAGAGTTTCATACTGAGTGTAATTACAATTTTTTAAAAGAAAATATTTTTCAATAAGTAATCTTTCGGTTATTAAGGTGAACAATGCATTCATATCCAATTTGGTCACTGTTTTATATTTACAGGCAAAAATTAACTGTTTCACAACAAGTGTCAATAAGTTATGAACATTGTAAACATTATTGTTGTTTAATTATAGAATAATACACTTTTCTTATCAAAGGATATGGATGATTTTAAATAGGAAGGTGGGGTATTGTTGAAAGAAGTAAACGTTATTGTAATTTGTGTAATTGTAACAAAATTGGTGATGAATTTCATGTTATATTAGAATGCAAGGCATTAAGTCAATTACGAAGTCAGTTTTTAGATGCATATTACTGTTCTTCTCCAAAACTAAAAAGTTCTATGAAATCATGTCTTCAGTCGATTACAGCATATTAAGAAAATTGTGTTTCTTTATTTCAAAAATTAATCATACTGTCTGTTCACCCCACTTACTTTCTTGAACTTTACAACTATATTGTATATATGTGAATTTGTTTGGTCTTCTTATGTACCTCTTGTACCATTATATGGTGTTGAGTAAAATAAACTGAAACTGAAAACTAGTACGGACATTTGAATATTGGCCACGAGGTGCAATTTCACCATCAAGCACTCGAAATAATGTTTGATATAATTAAATTATCTATCGATTAATATTTTGTTATTGTATATATGTAAATATGTTTAGTCTTCTTATGTACCTCTTGTTCCATTATATGGTGTTGAGTAAAATAAACTGAAACTGAAAACTAGTACGGACATTTGAATATTGGCCCCGAGGTGCAATTTCACCATCCAGCACTCGAAATAATGTTTGATATAATTAAATTATCTATCGATTAATATTTTGTTAATGTATTGATAATTGGGCATAAGCTTTCTAATCCCATAAGTTATGAAAGAAGTAATTACCTGGTATTTTATTTAACAGTATTTTGTACCCAATAATTGATGTTACTGCATTTTTCTTAGCATGTATTTGTTATTAATTGCTAGTTCTATTACCAATTTTTTGGAAAATATTTTAGACAGGACGAAAAAGCTAAAGCATGCTTTAGAAAAAAAATCTAAAAAGCCTGTGGCAGACGGAAGAGAAGCAGGATCAATTAATACAGCAGATGATAGAGAAACAGGATCCAACAATAATAAGGCAGATGGAGAAAAAGCAACGTCAGTTAATAAAGCAAATGGAAGAGAAACAGGATCAAATAATAATGCAGATGGAGGAAATGTAGGATCAAATAATAAAGGGCAAGTTGATGTTGCAATATTAATGTTTGCTGAGTAACATATATCATAAGACTCCAATTAGACAGTATTTTTGGTTAACCTCCACCCCACCCCATCCCCGTTCTAAATACGTTAAATTAGATTCACGAGTCTTAACAAATCATCATACTATCAACAAATGATAAATTCAGTTCCAGAATTTGTGATATAAGTATATTTTTTCAAAGTGCGTTAAGAGCGTCGATACTATAAAATGTTGATGTACCTTCATAACGCACTTTGAAAATTTGTTTCAAAGTGGGTTAACTTGGTCCAAAATTTAACGCACTTTGAAAAAAAATTCAAAGTGCGTTGATTTTGTCCAAAATTTAACGCACTTTGATTTTTTTTTTTCAAAATGCGTAATTTTTTCAAAGTGCGTTTAACATACCCTGAATTTTTGGGAACTAAAATGTTTAAATGTTGATAAATAAGGAATGATATATCAAGGAAAATTATATTCATTTGAAGAAAGTCTAACGGATCCTTAATCAAACTTGGTACTAAGCATTATTTGAGAAGGGAATTCAAGTTTATTTGTATGAAGGACTCTAAGTGAGATAACTAAGAATAATTAAAAATTCATTTTTTTTCTCTCAAATTTCTTTTTCTCAAAATCCAATTAGACAGAAAAGCTTTAACTTGTATGGTAGTATTATCAGTTAGTGTAGATTGTGTGGAAGACTGGTTATTTTTCATACTGACTGTTAGACAAAAATTACTCATTTAATTACGTATTTTCCCGTGTTCTCGATTACGACAAAGAACAGCACTTGGCGGGAGTGACCGGTCAGCAGAGGATGCTCACTCTATTTTTTTAGAGGCCCGTGTTCGCTCAGTCCTTTGGACTTTTGATTTTAAACACTGTTGGTTATCAGTTTATGGCATTGCAACCCAGAGCAATCCGAAAGATATGGGCTAAATTTAACCTAACCAAAAGTGATATCAAGTAAACGACCAGATCTCATTTTGCAACCTCTACATCGTACTGAACCGATTGATAGATAGGTGAAATAAGCTATATCAATGGCAAGACAAATGAATGATTTCCAAGGTCAGAGGTGGTGATTTTTCGTAGTCATTTTTTGATTATTTTTTTTTAATATAATGGTGTGTCATGTTTGGAATGTTTGCATTAAGGCCACGCAACAAATTACCCATTTGATCTTCGTAAAACCTTAGGTTATGATTTGTTAGGGCATACAATATTATTTTTAAAATAACTTTTAAAGAATCTGGGAGAATATACCGAGGCATATGCCCACAAGTGGCCGCAACCCTATCACTAGTATGTTTCAAATGACAACCAGGCATTTAGTATAATATGCATATTTACTTCAAATATTTTTATTCCTGTGCCTACCTATCTCCAGAGAATTCATTATGTGCGTGTACATAGAAAAAGGAATTCCAAACTTTTGTCTTAAAGTCCATAATCCACCCCCTAAAATGATTGACTGCATGTGTTTAATTCTTTAAAACGCAATTTTTACTTTCTTTACTTCAAATAAGTTTTTCGAATTTAAACAAAGTAAACAAAGATATAAAAATATTATTTACAATACGATTCATTGGAATCGAACACCCACTTCAACAAACTTATGTTCCAAGAACTCCTCACTAACTGCTACACCATGGAATCACATGTTGTAATTCATTTACATAACAACCTCAATATAGTATTGCGTAATTCGGTCTTTGCCACTTGATGATCATCTTAAAAATTGAAGAAAGAAAACTTGCTTTTTACTATAGAGTGGGTCTTGGTTCCACTTTTTGTAAAATTGAAAAAGATAGACATTTACATGTTTTATTAGTATACGTCCTTTAAAAATTGCATGATGACCCACTCTATAAAAAAACTATAGTCCAAACATCTGGTTTCATTAGCATTGTGTTGCCCAATTAGCAAATACATATTTTGATGTCTTAATATCATTCAAAAAGGTCAATTTTTGAAGGTTTTGGCAATACTAAATGCAAATAATTACATATGCTTAATAAATGTAAAAAAAGTGATGTTTGTAAGGTAAAAACTGCAGGTTTTTCAAATGGACTCAAATGGGTTTATGCCTAGGCTTATTCCCGACGTTCTTTGGTTATTTCTTTTATAAAAGATTTTCATATAGAGTTCTTCATATAAAAGAAACCAATAGAGTCTGAATTGGCTTTGATCATCCAGTCCTATTAAAGTCAAATTGGACACTTTTAATTGATTTCATATAGTCAAAAACGTTTTGGGTGAGAACTTTATTTCAGTTATTTCAGTGTTGATGTGCATATTAACAGGCAGTTTGGATTGAGGATGATTCTGAAAGTTATGTGCATTATTTTATTAGTTGTATCATGGGTAGCATTTTAATGTAAAGTAGAGGCGTTTTGCAAAGATCTTGCTGACATTTTTAGCTCATTTGAACCGAAGGTTCAAGTGGGCTTTTCTGATCACCTGTTGTCTGTCGTCCGTCCGTCTGTTTGTTCGTCCGTCTGTAAACTTTTTACAGTTTTGACTTCTCTAGATCTACTGGGCCTTTAACCAACTTTGAACAAAACATCCTAATGGGGAGAGGAATCCTATATGCGAAACCGTGAAAATTGGCTGCGTGTCTTAAAACATCTTCCAAAGAACCACTGTACCAGAATGTCAATATTTACACCATATCTTGTAAATATACTAAAAATTATAGATTGTGAAAATCGTGACTCCCGGACTAATAACTAAGCCCCAAGAGGGGTTAAAAGTTTATCAAAGACATTTGGTCATTGGAGGGTAAATGTTTAAAAATATTCTTCTGAAGAATGCCTCAAACTGTGATATTACTATGCAAGCATTTAAAAAAAATGTAAAGTCTAAATTATAAAAATCGGGACCCCCGGAAAATCTATGAATGAATTCCAAATAATAACAAATAGTCACATTTAGCATCAGCCAATGATGTTTTAATTGAACTAAATATAAAATTTAAAAAATAAATAAATAAATAAAATGTAAATTATAGAAAAATTGAAGTTTATCATATATAAACCGATCCCGATTTTAAAATAGATAATCCGGAATAGGATTATTTTGAAATTGAAATTTTACAAAATACTGCAGTTTATTTTGATTAATTGATATTCAAAGTAAAAGATAAGTAAATAAAAAAATCATTCCACAGCTTCACAACATAGAATTTGTGCAAAATGGTGATATATTCCAACTTTTAATAATTTTGTTCGGGATAAGTTTGATCACAATCAGGATCGGTTCGAATCTTAAAGTTTCCAATATCTCCTGAATTTTACTATTTTGTTTTAATTTCTTGTTGAAATATGATTGTTAAGCAATTGTTTAATGTGAGTAACAGTTGATTCATAGGTTTAGCAATTATATACAATTTCTGATTTTCATTTTCAAAGATTTGGTTTCAAAATATATTATGAAGTTCCTAGAAAGTTATAGGGAACATGTTTAAAATATTCTTTTCAAGAAATAAAATGCTACCCTTAGTTAGTTTATTATGTTAGCATTCTCAAATCTTCATTTCCTCATTTAAAGATCACAGGAACATTCTTTCAATTTTATAATTATTAATGATTCGTTTTAGAAATGTGTTATCTTTATTGCGGTGATGAATAGGATAATAAGATTGATCAGTTGAAGAATTTTAGATCTTTAGAAGGCTTTTTATGTATTGTTTAATGTACGGTAAAAGTTTGGAGCATATGAGGGTTTTACAATGTTTTTAAGTGTTTGATTCATAATAAAACATTTTGAAATAAAATGTTACAAAAACTATTGTTCAGGTGATCACTGTTGCCTATGGGCCTTTTGTTTTAATTTTATTACAGGAAAAACAAACAAGCATTAGAATATGAATTACGACTAAAGTCTTCAATTTCAACTAATACATTACAGGTACAGTAAAGTAAATCTTGCAAAACATATATCCAAATGTCCTGTAAAATATAAGCAAACATTGATATAAGTGCATGTAATTTGATTAGATTTTTCGTTAAACTGGTGCTTCAAAGAAGTTTTCAAATTCTTGAATCGTTATATACGACATGCAAATTTCACTTATCGTAAACACTTAATGTTTTTTTAGAATTATTATAGATTATTTTGTTAAAAGAAAAATGTAAGTATAAACAATAAAATGCTTCCTTTGATGATTCATGCGGGTTATGAAGGTAGCGATCATTGCAGAAAAATACATGGCCCGCCAATGCGGTATATATATATATATATATATATATATATATATATATATATATATATATATATATATATATATATATAACACTAGGTATCTTTTGTCCTTGGTCTTTGGCTATTAGGCTTCTACTATCCATTTTTTCTATCGTTCATTATACTGTTTGTTGAGAAAAAAAATCCATCAATGCTGTCTGGCATCATGGGACTTGCCAATGAGCATTTATTCTATGCAACGCTTTACTTGTAAAATAATGAATTATGAAAGCTTAATTGATAATGAAGTTGAAAATCTATACTACTATATTAAAATAATAGACTCGAATTTTTGGTCTTTAATACCGAGAAATCGGAAGAATACTGTCTTTTGTTTTATATATTTTAAACATCATTGGTACTTGAAGATTACCAATTTGTTTTTATTTTTTCTCAGTTAAGCTTCGCTAATCAATAATCAACGAAAATTCCTCAAAAAATCCCGGATATCACCCAGATTTTTTGGATTTTACAATCTTGCGCTTGCGCAATACATTCACGCTAACGGGATCTTTAGTTTATGTTTCCACAATATCACATCTGCATGAATAAACTCAGAAATGATAATACAAATACGGGTAAATTTTCATTGGATTTTTGCTAATATATACACTGTATTCTGTTCATATAAATGAATAATGTCTTACGGACCCAGTTTTACAAAGAAAATACGTGTACGTTGGTGAAAAGGTGTTGAATTCTTCCTTTCTATGGATTAAAAGTTTTAGTTGAAAGGTATTTGCAGTCTCAAAAAGGTTTGCTGTGATGAATTTGACTGTTATTTTCAAGGTAACTTCATTAACTTTCTCCAAAATTGTTCCGGATCGATTCTGCAATTTTCTGCTACATTACGGGTATAAGGGAGCCATTATAACTGTGGTGAGGGCCTTTCCCGAGACACAATTAGATTATTCAAACAAAGGAAAGTGTTGTGAAATTAATAGCATTATTGTAGGCTTATAGCTTTGGTTTGTAAATGTCAATAATAAGGTGTGCCGATGTACCTATTTCGTAAATGTCCGATATGCAATGTCAACCCGTGCACGCACGGGTCAAAGTCTAGTGTTATTAATTCTTTTGTAGAAAGCCATAGAGCTAGTAACAAAAGCCACTGAAGAAGACAAAAACAAAAATTATGAAGAAGCTTTTCGACTGTATGAACATTCAGTGGAATATTTTCTACATGCTATGAAATGTAAGTATGATAAAGAATGAAATCTATCATGAAATTTTATTTTTAATAATAATGTAACAACTAGCATGGGAACCCATTGAACAACAAAAAAATCATTGAATTGTTTCAGATGAGGCACAGAGTGAAAAGGCGAGAGACAGTATCAGAGCCAAATGTGCACAGTATCTAGATAGGGCAGAAAAGCTGAAGCAGTTTTTGAATAAAAAGTCAAAAAAACCTGTTGCAGATGGAGGAGGGTCAGGATCAAATAATAAAGGGTAAGAACAAATTCATGTTTTAAGAGTAGCATCACTTGGTGTAGAGGGGTGGTGATATTTAAACTAAGAAAGACTAGTCCCATTGTAAAGAAGATTGAACATAACTCAATGGAAATGTTGTATGCTTAATTATGTTTAACCTTTTGTTAATGTATTGATAAATTCATAACAATTATTTAATTCGTAAAATACATCTAAGACTTAACATATACATGTACACACACATTTTATTGCATTTTTCATACAGATTATGTTTGCATGCAGGTTGTAATTGATGTGTAATATTTTGATGTGGCTTTAACTTTTTTCTTCCGTTTAAGGAAATCTGCAAAGAACAATGAATCTGAAAGTGATGAGGAGGAAGATCCAGACAAAAAGAAGTTTGCCAATCAGCTATCAGGTTTGTCTTGATAATTTTATTTCAAAATTTTGTTTGATTAAAATACTGAATGACATTAACATATACTGAATACATTTTTAATAATGTTTTCCTTACTTTATGACAGGTGCCATTGTTATGGAAAGACCAAATATAAAGTGGGATGATGTTGCTGGTTTACACATGGCTAAAGAAGCTCTTAAAGAGGCTGTCATTTTACCTGGAAAATTCCCTCACTTGTTTACTGGTATAACATTTGAGGCTTAATAATTTAGTCAGTTAATACTTGTTTTTTTAGCACACACATAATTTTTCAGTTTATTTTTATTTTGAAAAGATACAAACAATATATTTGTTGATAATCCCTAATGAGAAAATTATTGTATATTTATTATAATAGCTGCAAATCAGTATTATTTGTTCAGCGCATTTTCCTGTATTCTCAGGTAAAAGAAAACCTTGGAGGGGAATTTTATTGTTTGGAGTAAGCATCTCTATTAATCCGACTTAAACGAGACATCTGTTTACAATATTGAATATGTGATGGCTTAAATGATATAAGAGGTCTGACTTGAGTCAGACAGTCTCTAGTATACTGTTCAAAAGAATCCTTGTTAAAAAAAGAGTCACATACTAGTAATCCTCAGTTTATATACATTGTAATTTATTTTCCTATACTTCAGCCCCCTGGTACTGGAAAGTCTTACCTAGCTAAGGCAGTGGCTACCGAGGCAAACAACTACACATTTTTCTCGGTGTCCTCGTCATATTTGGTGTCAACGTGGCTGGGTGAAAGTGAAAAGTAATTTTTTCCACAATGTCCTTAATGCAATGTAAATGTTGTAAAATGGATTTTTAGATACATAATTATACTTACTTCCATCTCCAAATAAAGAAGAGTAAATATGTTCTCACATTAAACAGTAGCCAATTTTCACATTCTTGAAAATTTTCTAAAATAAATCTTATCTTTGTAACCTTGAAAATAATTCATATTGGAATGACAAATTCCTTTAGGTGAAATCTTTTGTTGATTTTCAGATTGGTAAAGACATTATTTTTGTTGGCTCGTGAAAATAAACCTAGCATTATATTCATTGATGAAGTGGACATACTGTTTGGATCACGTAGTGAGAATTGGTCTCATAGAAGCAAGACTGAGTTCCTAGTCCAGATGCGGGGTGTCGGGGTGGACAATGATGGGGTGACCTTGCTGGGAGCCACCAGTAAACCATGGTTATTAGACTCGGCCTTTAGGAAAAGGTACATGTAGGCAGTTGGAAGAAAAAACAATAATTATTGTTATTACAAAATTGATAGTCATGAACCGGTTAACACTTAATTCAAGTTGGATGCTGTTTGAACGGAAAATATTTGAACCAAACAGTTTTCTTATTTTATAATATATGTTTATTGCAATGGTAACAGGTCATGGCACTTGTGAGTTTACTGTAGAAGGCAAATTGTGGTTACACGTTTATCTACTCAAAGTATTCAATTCATAAGTATATTACACCAGTTAGTTATCGGGCTTTCTTTATATTTTTTAGCTCACATGAGCTGAAAGCTCAAGTGAGCTTTTCTAATCACATTTTGTCCGTCGTCCGTCTGTATGTCCGTCAATAAACTTTTACATTTTGAACTTCTCTAAAACCCACAGGCCAATTTCAACCAAATTGGGTACAAAGCATCCTTATGGTTAGAAAAATATAGATTGCAGAAATAAAAGACCGATCTTTATTCAAAGCGGAGAAAACCTCGACACTGTAGAAAAAGGGGGTGTATTTTTAAAAATCTTCTCAAGAACTACTGAGTCAAATTCAACGTAATTTAGCCCAAATAATCCTTATGGAAAGGAAAATATAAATTGCAAAAAATCATGGGATAATTCTGTTTCAAATTTGAGTAATTTACGAAAATAATAACAAAGAAGAATGGGGGTCAATCAGTTTATATCTTCGGGCTCGGTATTTCGTGTATCAAAAACCAGGTTGGTTCGGGTTCGCACCTATTCTGTTTCGCGCTGAGATGATTCGCACCTCGATGTTTCGCACCTCCTTCGGAGCAAAACATCTCACTGTAATAAGATATTTTTCTCGTGTTATTATTGCTCTGAAAACCTGAAATAAGAATTGAAATAGTTATATAGAAAACATTGAAACGGTGTTTGCATTTACATATGCGCCGCTAGTAAAACGTTTTTTCGTTTTCGTTGGTTTTTAGCCGGGCTCTGCTGAAAGCAGAGTCCTGGCTATAGGCAGGCAAATCGCAAATGTTACTATAAATAGCACAAATAAACAAAAAACCAAACAGCGTCAAGGTAAAGCTTCCGCTATACCAAATAGTTACACAAAGAGCCACGTTTTGTCAAAAGTGTTGGGATTTTGTTTCTTTTTTTTAAAATTTCTAATGAATTGTCTATCTTTTTTAGTCTTCTTATTTATAACGTGTTTTTAAAACATTACTATGCATATTGGACACATACAATGCGCATGAATTTCCATGAACTACTTTGCTGCGGGATGAAGAAACGGGGATTGAATATATAATGCTTGTTGCAAAATTCAAGGCAGCAACTGTTGAACTTTTTAACTTCTACTAGACAGACATATTTTTTGTTTATAGCCGCTTACAAAATTTAGTCGCTCTCTGATGCTTTGCCGACATTAAAAGCATGAGAGAGAGAGAGAGAGAGAGAGAGAGAGAGAGAGAGAGAGAGAGAGATTTTCAGTCTTTACGACACAATATGCATAAAATGACACACCAAAAGAGCCCGGCTTTCAGTACTTCAGTACTTTGATTTTTATGAAGCCTTTGAAGCCATGGCCTTATTATACAGGTTCAGAGCAAGAGGTATTAACTGTGTCGTGATAACAATGTCTTTCACTTGTGATTTACCTGTATTTTTTATGAAAATTATGGGTGTTATTGCAGGTTATTAGTACCACAAATCTAAAGGTGGGATAATTTAATTAATTACATAACTTTTCTGCTTTAAACTTTACATTACCGCCTCTGCATCCATTCAACTACCATTTTTGTACTATTTAATAAAAGTAATGTGTGATATTGTTTGATAATTTCCGTTCCCATATATTTATGAATTAATAGTTGTCATTGGAGAGTGACATACAAATTACTGAAAATGCACATAAAGATAATAAGTTCTTTTTGCAGAATCATTACTAAAAGTATTAGGAATAATCTAAGGTAAATATTCAGGGACACACTTATTGTGGATCTTGTAAATAGTGGTTTTGAAGAAATTCATAAATTATCTTTTAAAACAACTTGCAAACGATTGTTTGTATAATTACATATATGCAAAATAATACTAAAGAAAGTGAGCGCACAAGATTGTAAGTTTGCAGGAATCCTCGACACGAATCAATTGGGATTTAAATGTCTATAACCTCGAAAGGCTATGTACAGGTTTCAACAAAAATATATTATGTTGAGAGTCGAAGTACATGGCTATTCCGGTTATCAAAAAACTCACAAAGCTTTCAAAAATTGGCAATGAGAGGTAAACCGATAACTAGTTGGAAATGTTAATGCAAACATATTTTAATGAAGTTATATTGTGTATATCCTAAAAAACTACTAATAAGAAAAGAATTTTTTTATAGTGTTCATACAGCAGATCTAGAAATCAATAACAACAAATTAAAATATACCGGTATATTATAATTCAACATCATGTTATAATAACAAACATTTAAAACGAAAAAGTTTAATTAAAAAAAAAAAAGACCACCAGTTGGATTTGAACCCAAAACACTGAATGTATGTATTCACTAATCCAGGACGAAACCACTGAGCCATGCGAGACTTGTCAATATATGCTCTATAAAGTACTGTTTGAAACAACACTGTCATATCAATGGACTTTGTTTTTTATCCTTCAAAAAATAATTTGAAAAAGTACATAATTATTCATCTCTGGGTCATCTCTCCATCTTTTTATAAAAAGCGACATTTTTAATGTTGAAATATGTTATCTTTACACGTTTCAAATTTGTGGAGAGAAGACCCAGAGACAACAAAATCATTTAAAAACAGTTGTAAATAAGTAGGATTTTGCATGAATTGCATCGTGTTGCTGTATTTAGACCCATATTTTAATAAAAACCTTTTGCATTTCAAATATTTTTCCACTCATTCCACATCCAACAGAAACCAAATAACGGTTATAATTCGAAAAATATTCAAAATTAATTGATGAAATTTTCCTCCACTTGTGCGCCCAGATTTCTGCCGAATCTACATCTTAAGCGCCCAAATTCTTTGTTATATTTATTGTCGAATTCATTTTTATACTTTTTTAAGCAGCAAATACAACTAAGCGATACATCGCGGTGCGAACCATCTCAGCGCAAAACATTTTAGGTACGAAACATCCCGTACCCTTTTGTTTGGAGCATCAATGTTTCACGCACGAAAACTGGTCAAACTGACAAAGATGAATTTGCTTGTTGTGCAACAGTTTACGTGCGATGGGAATATTTGAAACTTGCAAAATATATTTGTGCCGATTCTGTGAAGTACATATAAATTGAGGTTTAATATTTCAATGCGTTGACATGTTCAGTTGTGACGATAGTTTTAGCTTGTTTTGATTTTTGTTTCATTTTCGTTGGTTATGCCTTTTCACTTGAGGGGAACTATCGCCTGTATTTTAAAATATTTACGTATCAAGTCAAACATAGACCTCGGTAAATCAGACAACTGAATGTTTACCTGCGCGAAACTCTCTATTTTAGTATAATGCACATGAATTTGAGCCCCAATAAGCTTAGGCAGATTGCTAAAAAGGATTCTTCAAAACGATTGTTGATCAACTTTTTAGTACAAGTTTCATCAATAAAAACTGTATGTAAAACTTGTCCTTTATGTTATAAGGATACAAGTAGCTCTAATATGCACCTTGTTTTAAGCTGTTATAACCTTTTAGAAGACAGAGAAATTATGCTTGAAAACATTTTAGAATTTCTTGATGTCAACGAATATATTTTGTTTGAAAATCAAGATCCAGAATTACAGTTTTTATCCCTTATGGGATGTGTCGATGGTACAAGTTTTGAAAATATATCGTATACAAAATGGAAATAGATTATGTTAATCGTTGCATTTATGTTGTATAAAAGCAGATGTTTCTTCACAATAGATTGCCGTAATCTATAAATGTCTATCAAAATATGTAAATTAATAAAAAAAAAAATGTTTTGTTTTTGTTCTATTTTCACATGAGTTTATAATTTGATTATATAATACTCTCCATTAATTTGGAGTTTTATATATATATATTTTTTAAACACAAGTAAATAAAAACGAAGTCTTTTAAACATGTGCCATAACTCTGACAAAATATAATTATGAGGATAAAAGCATTATCGTTGTTGTTAAAACATTATTGCAGCGAAAAAGCATTTTTGTTTGTAGCCATTTGTTCTTTTTTAATGAAGATGAAAATGTGGATGGGCCATAGTACAATAGAGCGATATGCCTGTCAATACATTGATTAGAATTATCATCTTAAAACATATTTTAGTTTTATAGTTTATTCATCAGCCAAATGAGTAAGGTTATGAAACGTCATAGGAAATGAATTCACGCCAGGTAAACGAAAATCATTTATAATGGACAAGACCAATAAATTTTTTTAATGTTTTTTATTCAAGAAATGAGTGCATGAGTATAATTTTCTTCTTTCACATATAGTAAAGTGGGGGAGGGTTAAAATAAAGGGAACTGGAGGTTAACCGTGTACTCCTACCAAAAATTAGTTAAATATTTTGCATAGGATCTTATTTTCAGTAAAAACAAATGGTATTTCATAAAGGTACAATGTCAAAGATTAAGTGTATGCAAAAATAAGTGTTAAATTTGGAAACTTTATGGTTTGAAGACGGGGTCACGTGACCCCGTCTATTGGTTTACTGTCAGCCGAAGTCTCAAACCGGAAGGCACGCGTAGAACACATGAATTGAGTAAACGCGTAAGAAAATAGTGCAGAAAGATTTAATGCATTTCAGTAAATATGTATTATAAAAACACGCATTAAATCTTTTTAAGTCCTCTGTGTATAAACAAAATTCTATTTAGAAAATAAACAAATAGTTTTATTGATCAAAATATTCTTGCTCGGGTTCAAATGTGGAATGAGTTACGTATCTGAATGCACAGCGCCGTTGACGAACCAGTTGGTGTACGAGCTCATTAATCAATAGAAGAGGTTGATGGTGGAATCGAAATTAAAGTTCCCAAACGCAATGTGCCATTTTTGAAAAGTTGTGAATTTTATTTTGACAATCTTTCACCTTAATACTACCAAACTTCATGCGCAAGCCGAAGTTAAAATCGGGACGGGTTATTAATACACAGATGTTTTACAAATTAAATATGTGTTTCATTGGCTTCCAGTCTACTTGCGATATGAATGCTGTTCGTCTCTAAAGGAACTTTGTACAAAGAAAATAAAAACAAGTCTGAACTTGCCTTCTCGTTCGTTGGCTCTTTATTTGATTAAACTGAATTTAAATTTTAAACAATGCATTGTAAGCAAAATCTATAATAGATTATACATTTTGGAAGACTTATACATGTACATCATATAATACATACAATCTTATCGATTGAAGAACCAAGTTAAATGTTAATGTTCATGTTTTCCGGCTTAGTTGGAATCAGACTTGGGATGAATTACATTGTAAAATAAGGCATTACATTACCATAACTTCATGAATTAGGGCATTAAATTACCATTACTTATTTTCTTGAAGTAATGCGTTACATTACCATTACATGAGTAAAGTAATGCATTACCATTACTTTGTGAAAAGTCAATAAGTTTAAAAAGAAGTAATTAAAAAACTAAATAAAGAGTTTTTGTAAATATTTCATAAATAAAACATGCTTAAAATATTTACAGGTTCATGTTCATGTTTACTATCAGGTTCAAATTTAATGACTTATACAAGATTGCTGTTGCACTTGTAGTTCTCAAAGTAAGGTTGGTCCCGTAACATTTACACGCTAATGGCGGAGTTGACAATCTCTGTTATTTATGT
Organism: Magallana angulata; assembly: GCF_025612915.1. NCBI lineage: Eukaryota > Metazoa > Mollusca > Bivalvia > Ostreida > Ostreidae > Magallana > Magallana angulata. The sequence continues at coordinate 55,476,391 of NC_069116.1, read as the reverse complement.
CTCTGATTTTCGGAGTATGATTTTTAATGAAAGGAATGGTTGTATCGTAATTCGTGTATGTGATGCACGAGTTTACACAAAAAAGTAGCAAGTGGCGAACGGATTTATTTTTACCTATTAATTTTGCATGAATCGCAAATGAAGAAAATCGTGTCAGATAAGTCGGTCTTAAGGGGGAAGTCTACACCAAATAAGTGTAGGAGATTTTTGTTGCATGCATTTGTTACTAATAATAGGCACAGTATTCAACAATTATAGACCTCAAAGTACAATAATCTATTTTTAAGTGAATTTTTAATATATCAGTCTGCTTCCAGATAACCCCTTATATGTCAAATTCTTAAACATTTCTTTTTTAAAATTCTAATGAAAGTGAAATGTTATAAAGTTTGAAAATGGAAAACAATATAATCATGAATGAAGCTTGTATGAATTTTATTGGAATCCACAGAAATATGAAATTAAAATATCTAAAAAATCTTTTAAGGCAAACTGCTGGATGAAATCCCACAAAAATCTGAAAATAGAAACAATATTCGTTTGTTAATGAGATGAAAAAAAGAAAATAAATGGAATTGAAAAATTAAAAGAAATACTGAATTAGTTCAAAAATCCTGTTTAAGAATTGTTTTTCTTAATTTTACTTGGTGTCAAATATTTTGGGACCAATTTTCTAATTTAAAAAAAATCACGAAGAAAAATTTAAAAAAGGTAAAAGTATATGCTAAAATGTAGGAATAAGGTTAGAAGTGCTTATGATAATGTTTGAATCTGAAAAATTATATTTTTGATGAATGCATTTTATATTTATCTTTAACTCTTTAAAACAAAATGTTAGTAGTTACATTGTCTTTTACTTTTTTATATGTACAATACAAATTATAAACAACTATATGCATATTTATATCTGCTCACCTTTATCGATAATCCGTCACATATTTATGATCGTCTGTTGCAGATGACATGACATATATGCATTGCCATTAGCAGGGAAACAGTATATTATTTCGATTTCACGTTTTCTCTACATAACAGCTGATAATCAATGTTAGTTGAAAGCTTTAATCACGAAGGGAATTGACATATTTTCTAAGCGTTTTGGTGATTTCATTCTTATCTCATCTCCCTCGTTAGAAGAGTTCAATTGAACGGTGCATAGCTATTTTGTACCACGACATAATGGTATCAATCCGGAACAAAATGGCGTTTCAAACGGATGTCAGACATAGTGTGACGATGTAGCCTTCCATCTTAAAAATCAAAATGGCGACCGTGACAAATCTTTTTATTGTCAAAGTTCTTGGAATTTTATTGTAAAAAAATATTTCTTACGTCAGGTGCCTGTGTTTGTTATCGGTATACAAATGTTCACTTTGTTTGTTAATTCAGCAGTTTTAGAGTTTTCGGGGTTTTCATAAAACTTTTATTACAAATACCGTCCGACTTGTGGATTTTCCCTTGGATCACAAAATTGAATAAATCTAATTATTAAGATTATCTCCTTTGATATAATTGTTTGATTTTCCCGGTTAGTAGTAATTTTTAAAAAATTTCCTTGGGGTCTTATTTTACATAATATACCGTTGTGTCAATTTTCTACAATTATGATTAGGCCGGGATAGAGTAAAATTTAGAAAAAATATCAGACAATTGCAAAAAAGCCGAATTAACATAGATTGTAACAAATAATTCAAACTCATAAATTTTGGAAGCATATTCGAGGAAATCCGGGACAATTACAAATTCAAACTTTCAAGACCCCGTCTTTCAGTACTCTCAGTACTTTGATTTTGTATTCCACTGAAGGGCTATATGGCATAATATTCTTTGAATGCCAATATAAAGTCATTGCTGCTCAGGTGAGCGATGTGGCCCAATGGGCCTCTTGTTTTAAACAAGCATGAACCATTTTAAATAAATGGTGAACTATTTTTTCATTATCAGATTTGAAAAAAGAATTTATATTCCCTTACCTGAAGCCCCTGCAAGAACAGAAATGTTCAAAATTCATCTGGGAAACACCCCTCATTCAATCACAGAGGAAGAATTCCGAGAACTTGGGAAGAGAACGGATGGGTACTCTGGAGCTGACATACAAGTCGTGGTCCGTGATGCTCTGATGCAGCCTGTCAGGAAAGTTCAGACAGCCACACACTTTAGACGAGTGAGTGTAAAATTTATTGGTTCGATTTAGAAATATAATCTTATGCAAAACTTGTTAAACATATAGCACTAACTGAAACATTATTTGTTTCTCCCTCTCCTATTTTTTTCCAGGGTTTAAAAAATATTAATCAAAAGCCAGTAGGAAATGAAATCAATGTTTGCACAGGTTGCATGTACTTTCATAGATCTGTACACGTTGGTGTTTGATTTGGTTTGTGGAATACATGGAACTTAACTTGCAGAACTATATAATGCATATACATATGTACAAGTTATGACATGTTATACAGTCAAATGCATAAATGGGTTCTGAATTTGCAAATTAAAAATGTCTTTTTAATGTTTAAATAAACAATTATTTTTGGGAGTTGATTTTTAATCAACTCTCCTATGCAGTCACTATGGCAACCGAAACTGAAACAGTGTTTGAACCTAAGCACAAATCATCACCGCTGTCAAGATTTAGTTGTTGAAAATAATCCATAAACTCGATGCAATGCATTTTAAAGCATTGTGTTTTAAGAAATTTATTTATTAACACCTTGAAAATAGTCAGATGTTAAATAATACTAACAATTTAGATATTTTTTTGCAGTCGTATGTATTCATACGCCAGAGTTCAATATAGTCTCGTTCAAACTTCGGTTGTCTTCGTAAATCTCCGACAAGCAGAGAGTTATTCTATATTTAGAGGTCGTGTCATCAAGCTATCACGTGACCTGGTGTACACATTCTCTTGCTTGTGGGAGAGCCGAGCATCTGGTTGAACGAGACTAGAGTTCATTTTTGCTTGGATCCATACAATTTTTGGGATATTTCGATTACTTCTACATAGTTTGATGGAATCAATTCTATCTTTAATTATTACACAACACAGTTCATACGGGGTTTTCTCGAATTTTTGTCGGAAAAGTCCAAGAATATACATGTATATATTATAAAAATATCTGTAACTCAAACACAGGTTATAAACTACTTGGCAAGCAAAGTAACATATCGTTGATTTTAAAACGAATTAATAATCGATATAATCAACTCCCGTTAGTACTTCAGTATTTTGATTTAACTACGCTGCCCATCTGTTCGAGCATCCCTGTTCGGGTCATATCTTTGTCCCGAATGAAAACCTTTCAGCAAGCCCAACTGCACGGCGCATATTTCGAATGCATCGAAGGCGACCTTAGGTAGGCTTGGTGTTGTCAGCCAGATACACAGAACTTCTGTTAGCTTGGATATGATGTCATCTGACGTACATGTATACACATACATATTGGGGTCGAGTTCTCTTTACCGATGAGTCCAGATTCAATTTGTGGCGATCAGATGAACGGAACCGTGTGTATCTATGAAGAGGGGAGGGGGTCAATGATGCATGTGTATGGAAAAAAGAGCATGTTGGCGGTAGTTCAGTAATGGTATGGGCCGGAATATCAATACACACGAAACCTATGATAGTTCCTTTTCAACAAAACCTTAATACCATGTACTGCAAGGAATCAAAAGTTCTTCAGCCGGAAGTCACTCCCCTCACTGCCAGATCTACACAGCAGGTGCTGCCAGGACATAACATCCGCTTACTTGACTGGCAGTCCTGATCTCAACCCTATCGAGCATGTATGGGACAAGAAAAACAGGAGAGTCAGACAGCTTCCCCAGCCACAGAATTTACCGGAATTTGAGAAAACCTCTATACAAAACTTGGAGTACCCTTCATCAAAATATTTAATTCCATAATGTAAACTCTATGATAAGCAGATGTCTTTCCGTTATTCGTGCATAAAACTTTTATTATTTTGATAAATCAACGTAAAACAGATAATGTTACATCTTACTAAGTACATTGTATCTATAAAAGCAAACGAAAGTGGGCGCTTAAGATGTAGATTCGGCAGGAATCTGGGCGTACAAGGATAGAGAAAATTTCATCGAATAATTTTGCACGTTTTTCAAATTAAAACCATTATTTAGTTTCTGTTGGACGTGGAATAGGTAGAAAAATGTTTGAAATGCAAAGATTTTAAAATCAAATGGATCTACATATAGCATCACGACGGAATAGAGGCAAAACCCTACTTATTTACAGCTGTTTTTAGCTCACCTGAACCGAAGGTTCAAGTGAGCTTTCTGAACACCTGTTGTCCGTCGTCCATCTGTAAACTTTTCACACTTTTGACTTCTTCTCTAGAACCACTGAGCCAAATTTAACCAAACTTGGTACAAAGCATCCTTAAGGAAAAGGGATTCTAAATTGTTAAAATAAAGGGCACAACCCTTTTCAAAAGGAAGATACTTGCGAAACAGTGAAAATTAGGTGGATGTATTAAAAAATCTTCTTCCCAAGAAGCACTGCACCAGATTTGCCAATATTTACACCAAAGCTTGTATAAATAGTGAGGATTCTAAATTGTAAAAATCGTGATCCCCGGGTCAATACTGGGGTCCCAAGAGGGGTTCAAAGTTTATTAACTGAAAGGCGAAATTAACATTAAAATATATAGGGTTTTAAAAATATATTCTCAAGGACTACAATGCTACATTTCGTGATATTACTATACAAGTACCCTATGATAGTGTAGATTATAAACTGTGAAAACCGTGACCCTAGGACTAATACTACGGCCCAAAAAATGTTCAAAGTTTAACATAAACATATACAATTTTACAGTTCGTGAGAATACTTTGCAATTATTCTAAAATAGTGTAGATTCTAAATTGTCAAAATCATTTTTAATTAAAAGAAGTATTCAAAAATAAGAAAAGTTAACCAGAGTTAAATTATCATTCTGGAAATATGTTTATCGACTAGTTTTTCGGAATTTCGATCCCGACATCAATCACTAACATATCGGGATCCAAGTGATCGGGATCAAAGATCATAAATTCAAACAACTTAAAAAGGTGTGGATCTTAGTTCTTACGAAGTTTTAATTCCCAAACATACAGTTAGGAAAGATAAAGGAACAAAAGATAATAAAGGTTATGGAAAGAAAAGTAGGAATCATTGATAGACTATATCAACTATATATAGGCTTTCCATGTGTTTTGAGTTCAGTCTATAAGACAGATGAGAATGTAAAATCTAACATGTATAATGTCCTTATCACACCTGCAATATTTTATTTGATAAATCGATAACGGATATTTTAATGATTGAAATACAAAACATAGACCAATATCATCTTTCAATTATTTAATGAATATTTTTCAGTGAAATGGTTAATAGTTTACTGCAAATGGGTATTATTTTAGAGCTTAAAATTAAGTCTCATTTGATGTGTAAAATAATTATGAATACAAACATGCCAAAGATATGATTTTTTCTCCTTTTTATGCATTGTTTAATATATGGCAAAATCTTGAAATATATGAGACTTTTACAATATTTTTTTTTCAGAGTTCACTTCATAATAAACCCTTTCGAAATAAAATGATACAAGAACTATTGTTCAGATGAGCGATATGTTGCCCATGGGCCTCTTGTTTAATGATTTTGTTGTCTATGGGTCTTCTCTCCAGACATTTGAAAGGTGAAAAGATGATATATTTCAACATTAAAAATGTCACTTTTAAAAAAAAAAAGATGGAGAGATGACCCAGAGGTGACTATCTTTATTGTTTCTTTTAATTTACATCATTCTGTCCGTAAAAGGGGAGAGATTTTAAAATCTGCGAGACATGCTTGTCGTAATTTTATGCGGATCTATACAGTACAGTAACGCTCACCGGTATGTATACATACAGTGCCGGTAGGTATTATCGTTTAATCTAATGACATGTGATCCTGAAGACAAAATATCCAGAGAGAGAGAGAGAGAGAGAGAGAGAGAGAGAGAGAGAGAGAGAGAGAGAGAGAGAGAGAGAGAGAGAGAGAGGGGGTGTAGGGTGGGAGTAGAGAGTCGAAGCTATTCTTATGTACATGAATGATTTTTATAAAGTTAGAGGAATTTGTAAATGAGAGAAACCTCTTTACTTAAAGAGTTAACATATCCTTTTATAATATCATACGTGTCGATTTTTGTAAGTTTCCTTATGTAAAAACATTATAAATTCTCTTGAAAAAGAAAAGAAGAAATGATCGGAAATATTACTGTAGATTCCTTATTTTACGCGAGTATTTAATTCCGCGATTCAACGATTTACCATCAAATCGCGAGTACATAAATTCGCGAATGCATAAATTTTATCATAGCTTGATGTAGTTTACATGTGTCCCAAAATTAAAAGCGAGATTTTAGAATTCGCGAGACGGGCTTCTCGCGATTTTACGCGGATATTAATTCCTCGCGTTTAATTAGGAATTTACAGTATTCGTATCCTATGAAATGATATTACAATATTCCGTTCTATCTGAAAAAAAACCCTGCTATAATTAACAATAAAACACAAACATGAAAAACAAAAAGTAACGAAACAATAACTTTTTAATATCAGAAAGAAAAGCTTCATATATTCTACCAAGGAATCATAGATACATTAATGATCAAATGTACGTGTATAAGGGGAATTGGGTTAAGAAAATGTTGCTTGTTATTAAAAACTTAAATTTCATACATAATTTCATAACAAAAACAACTGCCTTGTTTACTATTCCTATTTTACAGCGCCAATATCAACATGTTATTCAATCGGATCAAGCAGCCTGGTGTAGGGCGATAAAGTTTGAATTAAAATTTACAACCTTTTTGTGTAACTTTTTGTTGGGAGGGGGGGGGGAGGCTATGAAAAATTACCAACTTGATACAATTTATTAGAGAATGATTTATTACAGCTTTCAAAAAAAAAAAAAAAATAAAAAAAAAAATGAAGGTTACCGATAAACTATTCTGTGATCGATTTAGTATCTTATACCCTGTGAAAAGGATATATTTGAAATAATAATGCATTTACAAAGGATTTGAGGATTGCCTACTTTAATGACTTTCATGCATGCAATGATGAAATGCATATGACATAATAATAAAGTGACGTCAAAAATGACATTAGAAAACATTACATTTTAAAATTATTTTGAGACATAAAGACCTTATGAAACAGTTCTAAACTGTCTGTACAGTAAACAGGTACACACAGAGCGTTAAGAAGCATAATGTTCCAATTTATTTAAGATTTGTTGCACAAGCTTCTTGATATCATACACTTAAGCAACATATTTAAATACTTAAGACAGGCAAGACCCATGCTTTGATTTCAGAATATTCTAAGTATATGATTTAGACTTGAGAAGTTATATGCAACATACTAAGCAATATACTAAGTCAAATTTCAATCTGCTAATTACAATTTCTGTACTTAAGAATATGCTTTAGCACTTAAGAATTTTTATGCATACGACCCCTGATCCTACCTCCAATGTAATGGAGGTCCGTGGTGGCTCAAGGTTTGTATTTTGACCATCACAAACAAACCAAGTCATCAACGTTTCGTTTTCTCCCCATTATGACATTTTCTCGATTTTGACATTTACTTCGATTATGACATGCCCCCAATTGTGACAAAGATCACACGGTGGGTGCGACAGGTCAGCAGAGGATGCTCACTCCTCCTAGGCACCTGATCCTACCTCTATCATTTTGGAGGTCCGTGTTGCTCTGCTTTGAATTTGTATTTCGTTTTCTGGATTTTTGTTGAGATGGTTGGCGGTTTGTTATTGTCATTTTTTCATCTTAATAAGGATTCTAGGGCTCTAGTATGCAATATGGAAATTTATATTTAAGATTAATTATTCGCAAAAGTTTGAGGGTTAATTGCGAAACTTACACGTTTAATCTCAAAAGTTTTGCGTTATATTGCGAAAGTTACGCTATTATTCACAAAAAATTGCGTTTATCCGTTAAATATTTTTTTATTTGCGAAAATAAGTTCCATGGGCTTTCGCGCCAATTCTATCATTTCTTTATTGAAAAAAATGTTCATATATTAAATACATACTCTAAATTATTAAAACTATTGTAACGTGCTAACGCTACACTTTGGTTGGATTTGTTCTTCTGACACCAGGTACTTTTACTGGCAAGTACCCAACCCAAATATAAGTAAATAAAATAAAGAGTCTGCTGTAAAGTTTCACAATTTATTGATACACCAACTGTTTCTTATAAGACAGAAAATAAATAAATAGCCTCCTCAAAACAATATTAATTAAATTCCTGCCCTTTTTATTCACTGAAATACCCTAATAACTCCAGTAAATTCACAACAACTTTAATGTTAAATAGTCTGATTCAGAAAAATTCTGAATATGTGACTTAGACCTAACTAAAATTACCTATCCTAATTTAAATATAAACACCGACAAAAATTCCCACAAAAGAAGTTTGTAAGGTCTGATTCAGATATTAATCTGAAAATGTGACCTTAATTAATTATAATTCACTTATTAACTTTAAATTAATTGATCTGATTTCCAAATTATGGAAATATGTGATCAAAACCTAATCTCTTAAACCCAATTAAATTTCCAGTAGGATAAATTACTTACATCTTTAAAACCCCCAAAATTGCAGACTTACATCTTTAAAACCCCCAAAATTGCAGACTAACGAAAATTAACGGATTCGCGCTATATATACCCCGTTCATATCCGTTAAACCTTATCACTTCTAAAATTCGTCTACTAAAGACAGATTTTGCTAACAATAAACGGAATACATCCCAAATAACATAGTTCTATGAATAATCAAAGTACTGAAGTACTGACGGGAGTTGATTTTATTGATTATCATTTATTCAAAATCAACGATATGTGATTTTGCATGGCAAGTAGGATCAGTAATCGAAATATTTATGTATGGGTCAAGGTTTGAACTCTTGTCTTGTACAACCAAACGCTCGGCTGTCTCCGTTTATCTCCGACAAGCAAAAGATACTCTGTTTCGTCGGATATTAACGGGGACAGCCAAGCCTCTGGTTGAACGAGACTGCATTGAACTCTAGCGTAGGAATACATACGACTTTAAAAATATCTAAACTGTTTGTACAATTTAAAATCTAACTATTTTCATGGTATTATAAATAAGTTTTCTTGAAAAACAATCTTATGCTTCAGAATACAAAGCATCGAATTATCGATTGTTTTCAAGAACTACGTGTTTTCAGCGGTATAATTTATTTGTGCTTAGGTCCGAACACTGTTTCACTTTCGCTTTGCTAGAGTAAGTTCATAGGAGAGTTGATTAAAATCAACTCCCAAAAATCACAAACAATTAAAGTTAAACTTTTAAAACACTACTTTTCATTCAACATATCAAGTATCAATATAAAAATACGATTTTTGTTTAATTACGATGTCAATTACAATGGAATTCACCGGGAATGAATATTTATGAGGGTGTACTCTAAAATAGGAAGTTTGACCCAGAAGTAGAGGTCAACTTCGGAACAGCAAAACAGAAATGTATACATGTGCAAGAAAAACAAGTGAAATACTCAATAAAGAGGGACTACAGAAACAGGAGGATAAAGATACAAATAGATAATGATATTACAACCCCGTAAGTACACAAATAGCCTTTTAAAAAATAAACACATAGGATGTAAACGTATAACATAATATGATTTCGAATTTCCTCTGTTCTGTAAACGCGGTAACAATTTATAACAATATGAATAATGCTTAAATAACAAGTGATTTTCTACCAACCCTAAATATAAGATTCAACTCTTCCAGATCACATATATGTAATCTAATTATAATCATTTTATAAACATTATTCACATACATTGACATGGCAAAAGAACATGAAGAGGGGAAGTGTCAAAACACATATTTTGACCTATATGTATTCAAGGATAAGAACCAAAACTCTACATTATTGATAATGCGTAAAAGTTGTTTTGATGCTAAAATTCTCTCTCAAGTTTCTTATGATTCTGTAAAAAGAATGTTTTATATGATTGCCAACCTATACTTAATGGAAAAAGTTAAAATGCCAAAACTGATTTTGTTTCATTTTCCGTTTTATCTCGAGTTGAAACTCTATCGTAAGGTATGCTATGAAATGCTATGTTAAACAAGCATTCTGAGAGTATTGCATAAGCAATACATGTCCCCTACCGGTTTGTGGAAATAGTGAAAACAATGCACTGTTATTCAGAATATCGAACCCGAACATATAAAAATTGGAATATAAAAAAATAATTTTCTCGAAAATATGTCAACCATCCTACAAAAGTGTAAACTTGATCTGTAGTTTGACATTTTGAAGCTGTTCAACAAATTTCATATCATTCCTCAAACGCATAAAGAAAAAAAAGTGTGGAAAACTGAAATGGGACAAACAGACGGACTGACAGACGGACAGACAGACAGACGGACTGACAGACGCAGAGGAAAGCTATAGTCCCCTCCGGTGAAAAGGGGACTAATAAAAACAAACTCACCCAGAATAGTTGGACTCTGGTCAGTACTACTTATATTACATGAAGAATTTATTCTAATGAAATGAGGGAGCTGGTTGAAAACGCCCGGTCTCTCCAATTGCTACGCCCAGACTGAATTCCTAAATCAAGAGATTGCACTGGACCTAATAAATGCACGGGATTAGAACCCACCCTGTAAAGCCAGCTGAGTTAATAATAAACTATGGAAGCAACCCTGATAATAAATAGATAAGTAACATTGTAAACGTGAAATAAAATATATGGAAAGTAAGTATGGACGTAAATTGTGACAGTAGTGTAGATTCAAGTTTGTTTAAATCATGATCCCCAGGAGTAGGGTAAAGCCCAAATTAGAGACGGGGGTTGAATTTTTACATAGAATTATAAAGAGAAACATTTTAAAATATTTTCTCAGAAATCGGTCAGCTAGAAAAACTATTACTCGTGTGGAAGCATCCTCAGGTAGGGTAGATTCGAATTTCTTCAAATCACATGTGATACCCAGGGGAAGGATGGGGTCAAATTTTCACATCGGAATTTATATAGAAAAAAATCCTTAAGGTCAGACGACACGTTCCTCGAGAATCTTTTTTGTATCTCCTCGTAATAAAGAGTTCCAATAAAAAATATTAATTTTATAATTATTTTGAAAATGATTAATATTTAATTGGACATGGTTATGTGTCTAGATGGCCGAGTGGTTAGAACCGTGGCCGCTCACTGCCAGAAGCGTAAAGGTTCTACATGTTGTGAGTTTAAAGCCCCGCCCCGGCCGAGATAGAGTACCAATAAAGTGATTTTTGCTGTGCTGTATATGTATTTTTTTTTAAAAATATATAAGCAATTCAAGTGTATGTTCAAGAAGATTATATAGGAAATTGCATACTCTAGTATTTTGCAGAAATGCCTGGTAAGATACCATAAGTTTTTGCAAGAAAGCTTGTCAAAGTAGTAGTAAACCATCAACAAATTCCTGGAAAAAGTTATATAAAATTGAGGAACGTGTCGTCTGACCTTAAAATTTTCTTCTCAGAAACTGATCGGCCAGAAAAGCTAAAATTTGTTTGAAAGCATCATCGGTTAGGATAGATTCAAATTTGATAAAATCATGATCCCCAGATGTATTTTGGGACTACGGTAGGAAGTAGAATTTTCACATCGGAATATATATAATAAAAATCTCAAAAACTCAAAATGTTATCACATATGGTTTTACTTATGTGCAAACATTTTGGGTTTTTGCTGATTCTTTAAAATTGTTTAGACTATTGCCCCTGGAATATTCCTGCACTTCACAAGAGGTACGAAGTTTGATGTAGGTTTAAGTCTGATCATCTTTACGAGAACTGTAATGCTCAATATGTAACATGACTGTAAAACCATCATGTCACAAAGGGGCTTGATGATAAACATAAGAATATGCATGGGAAATTTTTTTTATACACGATCTATTATACGACATTGCTCAGATATTTTGTTGATGACCCCATAAGGCGGATTTTATTATGTCTGTTGTTGCTCAGGCTCCCGTAGACCTCTTGTTTTAAATTCAATTGATCAGTATTCATCTTTGTTTTTACTTCAAAAGCGACAAAAAATGAATAATCACACAAAATTAAATAAAAATTACATATGTAAATAGGTGAAATGCTGAAGGGGTAACCTTGGACAAAAAGACTTGTAGAAACGCGTTTTGAACAAGAATAATATGACAACCACTACACTGGCAGGGTACAGTACCGATCAGACCCAACCTAACAGAAAGTAAACCCCAACTAAACCCTGGGTTTATTTTCTGGGTTTACTTCGGGTTTACTAGAGTGGACCCCATAAACCCAGAGTGGACACAGAGAGTAAACCAAGTCAGAAGTATACCCCTTAAAGCAGACGCTAACTGTGTATTCGGAATATACAAAGGGTAGGAATTACAGGCAGTAGAATGGTAAGATAAAATACTAGTCTGCTTCACACTTCAGTGCATACAGTTGACCTCAAAAGCAATTTCAAAGTAAACCCAAAGTAAACCCCGAGTAAACCCAAAGTAAACCCCGAATGGACCCAAATTTTCAAAAAGTAAACCCAGAGTAAACCCAAAAAGTAAACCCGGGGTTTGGTTGGGGTTTACTCTGGTGTTAGGTTGGGTCTGATCAGTACTGTATATCCAATAAACAACCATACAAGACAAATTGAAATCTAGGCACATATCATATGCAATGTCAACCCGTGCACGCACGGATCAAAGTCTAGTAGACTGGATGTTTCTTGTTCTAAAAAAAGATCATATGCCGACTGATAAAGATCAAACTTTTTCTCAACAAATGGTTATAGAGGGGAATCCCCTTCATATTTTCCCAGATTTTCAATTCTTCAAAATAAGTCTGTAGCTGCGCAGTTCGACAGCTGTTTTGAGTGATTAAAAAGGCATTGTCCTGTTCTTGTATGTATACTTTTCAAACAAAATGACATGTAGAACTTCATATTTATGGCTTTTATATCTTTTGGCAACAGTTTTGTCCAGTTTCGGACAGAAACAAGCCAGTTCAAGAAATGTTTACATTCTTATTCTCAAATGTACAAGATAGCCGCACACCCCCTTAAACGAGACTAGAGTTAAATATTGCTTGGATCCATACGATTTTCAATAAATATTCCCAATACTGACACACACTTTGATGGATTGAATTCTATCTTTAAATATTACGCAAACTAATTTAAATAGTATTTTCCCAGAATTCTTAAAATTGTCGGAAAAGCCCGGAAATTCATATTATAAAAATGTGCGTAATGCAAATATGAATAAGCGAGTATTTGCCATGCGGAATTACATTTCGTTGATTAAAAGAAAAAAAAATATTCGATGAAATCAACTCCTGTCAGTACTTCAGTACTTTGATTTATACTTACTACTCATGGTTCTCACCATGCGTATCGCCAGCAAAGCAACAACATAATTCTAATTTATGATGAAATTTTGTTTTATAAATATCATATTAACTTAGTTTTGTTTACATGTATATTAACTTGTTGTTCAGGTGCGAGGTCCAGCACGAGATGACCCCAATGTTATAGTGGATGACCTTTGGACCCCTTGTTCTCCTAATGCCCCCGGAGCCATGGAAATGACCTGGACAGAAGTTGATGAAAATAAAGTTTTAGAGCCCATTGTATCAATAGTATGTTTTAAACACACTCTGCAGTGAACTATTAGAATTGTGAAAATGAAAATGGAGGAGTTATGTATTAATTACACTGTTTTGTTATATGCAGTTTAAACTACATTTAAAGTTTTTTTTTCACAGTCTGATATGTTGATGGCTTTAGCCACATCCAAACCTTCACTGAATGCAGCAGACTTAAAGAAACTGGAAGATTTCACCGCTGATTTTTAGCAATTTAATTAGGATATTCTGTGATAGGAAGGGGCCATAGATCTCCCAGTGTTCTTGTTTTTTTTTGGTCTTTAGTGTGTGTAAACCAAAATATAAACAGGACTCTTATCTGGTCTAAAATACTGATCTGATTGCATATAAACATCTGGTTATGTATGGTATTCTTGTGATAGAATTGAATTGCATTATATATATATATATATATATATATATATATATATATATATATATATATATATATATACACTGCAGAAAGAATAGAATATAATATGATGAAAGATGCGGAAAGCCAAAGGGTTAAATATCATATCTATGAAATTATAAATTTTGGTTTCCTAAATGCGGAAATAGTTTCTATAAACTGTATGAATAAGGGAATTAAATCTTGTGTAACTGCCAAGGGTTTAACCTCTGATATCTTTCCTTGTACAGTGGTTGATAGAAAAGGGAAAAATTTATCACATTTTTTATTTGCACTCTATTTTAATGATTTAGAAGGATTTTTATCAACAAATGATGTAAAAGGTTTGACATCACTATCGTATATCAATTAGAATTATACAAATGTAATTTGTTTCTAAGACTTGTTGTACTATTTTATGCAGATGATACAATATTATCAGAAACTCGTGATGATCTTCAACAACAACTTGATGTTTTTCAAAGATATTGTAAAAGCTGGCACCTAAAATAACAAAAATTGTTATATTTCACAAAGGTAGATCCAATGTAGACTATTCATTAAAGTACGGAGACAATAGCCTAGAAATTGTATATAATTTTAAATACCACGAAGTACGTTTTTGTAAAAAATAGATCATTCAATCTCAATATGAAAGAACTCTGTGAAAAGGCTATTGAAGATATGTATAGTTTAATAGGTAAATGTAGAAAATATAATATGTCAATTGAATTAAATATTGAATGACTGTGGTCTATCTTTTATTTTGTAACAATAAAATGTTAATATCCAGTGGCTTAAGAAAACTGTTTTTCATATACTCCTAAACCAATTCAAGCAATCATGGAATAAAGAAGTGCATAATTCCTGCAAAGTTATTAACTATGGAAGTTTTAACCATGATATTCTTGGAAAAATACTTACTGTATATGCCTTTTAAATATTAAAATGTTTTTGTACTTTAAAAAAAGAAAAGGTAATGTAAAACTGCCTGTAGAACGAGGGAGTTGGTATAATATACCTTGTAAAAACTGAATACGTACCATATGTAACTATAATGGGATAGGAGATGAATTTCCTTTTTTTTTTCATTGTACAGATATAACAATTAAAAGTAAGAGAGTTTTATACATACCTTCATACTTCTACACAATCGCCACGGTGTACTCACGGTAAATATGCAAACCGCGTTGACCGTATTATATTTAAAAAGCCAAAATAAGACAAAGTGCCTCAAACACTGAAAATAATGAATTGTAATAAAAAAAACCTATCAAAATGAAATTAATTTCAAAAGTGTTATGTCAAAATGCATAGTTTCTATTTAAAACATTAAGCATTTATCAAGGAAATCACTAAAAATTAATAATGTAATATAAAGTATGCATAAGTAATTATAATTACAGAAAGGAAAAGCAATCTAATGCATACGACTACTTTTAAAAATTGATGTAATCAGCTTAAATTGTAATCTATTACTTTTAAAATCTAATGTAATCGTAATTTATTACATTACTTTTAATTTATTTGTAGCAATCCAGGAGTGTTGTGTGTATGAGGACTTTTTCTACTATACCTTATGTATTGTGTTCACGATTTAAAAATGCAAAGTAAAAAATATATTTTGAAATCTAGTCTTTACCTTATAATACACATCTTTAATCCTCTAATATTTTGGTCATTGGTATCTATGATGTGTATCTTTCTCTTTTCAGTTAAAACTACGCTCTTGCTTAAAGACAGATATCGTGGCAAACATTAAACACGTGTTTGCTGTAGTTGTTTAATTGCATTTCTTTAGGCCTTTCTCGTTAGTGATGACATTTTTAAAATGCTTTTTTTTTTATTCACAAGAGTTTTGGACGTAATGTTTCAGATTCCCATTGATTGAGATAGCCCGCTACATCAAGGCGTCACAAGATTGTGAGGATTGTGAATTTGTTTTTCATAAGGATGGCAATCTGTAACCGGTTTACCAGTTACTCGTCAAAACGATAGTAACCAGTAATAAAATCCGTAATCGATTTGGTTGAATATCATTATACATATGGCACAGTATTTTAAGTTTTGCAGAATCCGAGAACAAATCCGTCTGAGGCTTTTGTCAATATTTACTGATTTAAATTGTTGAAACTCATTTTTTTAGATAAGAAAATGCTTGTTTTACATGGTTGATTTTTTTTTAAATTTCCTTTTGCATTATGCTATATTTAGTAATAAAATCATTTTCTGCTGATTTGAGAAACCATTTCAAGGTAAAGTGGTGTATATAAACACTACCAGAAAGTCATCTACTACTCTTTGTATTTATTTATTTGTTTGTTTATTTATTTATTTATTTATTTCATACGACAATTTGAATGATGCCTTTCATTGCCAATTTTTTGCAATTTGAAATTCTTAAAATACTGATTATATTTTGAATATGAAATACTTTTACCTATATTGATAATTGAAAATGTGCCACAAAAACGAACACCTATCTTTTCTGGAGGGGCTACACATGGCAGACGTTATTTATGTATGTCTAACCTTGCAAGCGTCTGTAAGACACTTTTCGTAATGGCGAACTGGCGGGCGATGCATCAGTTGTAGATCTGGTGACATTGTGAAGTGTCCATATCAAAGGACCCGTCGCGTTTCGAGAAATAAAAACCGACACCCCCTAGCAGGGACCACGCCCAATAGCGGGATCTCTCAGGATAGTGTCAAACACAGCGCCATTACACTTTTTATGATACAATGTTCATTTTGGTATTCTTGTTTAATCTATTTTAAACATAAAATTTAAGGTTTATATATCTATATTTACCGAAAACAAATGTATAATTTTAGTAGATTAATTGATAGCGCAGAAATTGGCAAGTATACAGAACGTCTACACTGCTTCAACATGAGAGAAGAGTCTCGCCCTCAGCTATAACAGCCTCGTCCCTATTTATGTCCATGTGTTACTGTAGATGTGGAAAAAACAGAGCCGCTTCACACTTTGACTTCACGCTTTTATTTGTAAAATTTCCTCCGTGCAACACATGGCTGAATTCAGTGAAACGAAGTTTTAATGCCAATGGAGTGCCTTTCGTCACCAAAACGTGAGTACTACGTTAATCGCGTCTCAGTGTAGAGATTGCTTTGATTAATTGGTTGATCATAACAAGTTCCAAAAATCTGAATATTATATATCTGCATAGAGGTAGTTTTGTTATGATAAAAGAATCATCATGAAATACATTTCTACAACCAAATGTGTTAAAAAAAACTATGCCAACTACACCAGGATTCAATGGGTGTTATTTTCTTGTCTTAAGTTGTTCAGTGCGTTGTATATTCGTTATACATTTTTTAGCGAATTATTGTCGTATGTCACCTTATTAGAAGGACAAAACCAAACAAAGTCTTTTTACCATGCTCATCGACTTGTCTGTCAATGTAATTGCGCAAATTTCGACTCATTTTGATCGTCGTATAATAGTTTTGTTGTTTGCACATTTTTTTTAATATTTCATTTTTCCTCTTTTTTAAACACCGAGAACAGCTTTAGAACTGCGCAGTTGCAGACTTATTTTGAAGATTTAAATATCTGAAAAAATATTAAAGGACTTCATTGGTCTCCTCTCTACAACTGTTTAAAGATGTACATTTGCTTCAAATTATGGTGCTCTATTTTTATCTGTCGGAATGGAATCTTTTATATATAAAAAATCTAGTCTATACTTAGAACGCCTCTGTTCATTGAGGCACATTGACGTTATAATTTCATAGAAAAAATATAAATGTCAATTCAAAACAATTTGTGTTGATTGTGACGAACATTTCTATAACAGTGCCAAGTTTGTTTTTTTCATTTGTTAAGTATAAATTAAAGTAAATTCTTTTTAGAAGTGGAATATGGGTCAAAAAATTTATTGTCTTATATAGACAACAAACCGACAAAATTGAGACCTCGATTATTTTTTCATGGTCACTTTCTTTAAATGGAAGAGGACATAAAAATTAATTGTTGATGTTAAAAGCCTTTTTAAAATTTAATAATGAGGACTGTAAACTTTTTGTTTACTTCTATTTATAGAAAGTATAATTTGTTTTTCAATAAAAATATAACTTTAATATACCTCCATATACACAGAAAAATATATCTCTCGAGAATAATTATTATTGAGACCCATTTTTAGAACAGGGTACCCTATTTGAAACAGAGTTACAACCTAAATGAACAAGCTTTGACCTTTTTCTCAACAAATGGTTGTAGAGTGGCGCAAGTGACCGACTCCAGATTTTTAAATACTGAATTTAAATCTGTATCCGCGCAGTTCTTACTGATTGAAAATAGCATTAATTCTGTTCTCGTATGCATATTTTGCACACAAAACATGTAGAGCCACACATTTGGTGCTTTTTTATTTTTTTTTAACAGTTTTGCTCGGTTGTGGACAGAAACAAGCGAGTTAAAGGAATGTTGATAACTTCCTTCTCGAATGTACACGATGGCTGCTCATCCCATGTAACTCGCTGCACAGAATTTCGTGAAACTATATAGGTATCAAAGGACTAAATATATAGATGTATTACATATATATACATATTAAGTCCTTAATACCTATATAGTTTCATAAAATTCTGTGCAACAAGTTACATGGGATGTATATTGTATTGGCGAATTTTGGCACTTTTGGAATTTATTATTTATTTGTGAAAGACAAAAGTAAATATGTGCATACTAGCAGGAAATTCGGATGCAATAATTTTTTGGGATTTGATATCCCCTTTAATAACAAAAAATTTTTTGTATTTTTCATGCAAACCCTGTTATTCATGATGTGCAGCACTTTCTACTTCTGGGGTAGCGTGTAGTATTTGATTGGTAATAGATGAGTAATTTCGCGTAGTTTTGTAGAAACCAACATTGTAACAAGGTTTTATCCGTTCTTAAGTATCTCACATCATTTGGATATTGCAATACCGTGATTGTATGATTAAAAGTAGCATCAATCGTTTTGAAAGAAATTGTGGACTATCTTTTCTTTTTCAGTTTTGTAAAGAGAATTTACATTCCCTTACCTGAAGCCCCTGCAAGAACAGAAGTATTAAATTCATTTTGGAAATACCTTTGATGCTCTGATGCAGCCTGTAAGGAAACTCGTGACTGCCACACACCTACATACCTTAGACGAGTGAGTATAATATTTCAGAATATGTGCCTCATCACGAAATGACTTGTTTACTAAGATGCTAGATGACCTATTGCTTTTATTATGACTTGCTTGTTTAGGTGCCAGGTCTAGCCCGAGACGACCCAAATGTAAAAGTGAATGACCTTTTGACCCCTTGTTGTCCTGGATCCCCCGGGGCCTTAGAGATGATCTTGGCAGATGTCGATGAAAAAACATTTCTGGAACCTTTGATATTTATGGTTAGTTTTATTAAATTGAGATATCACCACACCAAGTTTCATTTTTATCTGTTTAAATGAAATTAAATGCACAATTTAAACACACTCTGAATTTTATTATTATTATATTACTATTGAATAACTAAGCATTCATTACACTGTTTGAATATATTCAGTTTCTATCACAATTTTTGTATTTGTTGGTTTCTTTTACAGTCTGATATTTTGAAGTCATGAACGACGTCTAAACCTACAGTGACTAAAGCAGAATTAAAGAAATTTGAAGAATTCTGTGATTATGGGAAAAGAGATCCAAGATAAAGCCTAGTGTTTTCGATTCCTTTGGTGCAAAAAAGCTAAATGGCAACAGGAGACTAATCTGATCTACAATACTGGACTGTCTGTACACAAAATATCTTATTTAGTGTAGAGAGCTGAATTGCTTATGACTTGGATATTTTTTATAGACCCCATAATACCATGTTTGTCATTGAGCTGGACTAATAATGCTGTGACAAAAAAGAATACATGAAATACATGTGATATTTTGAATATTCTTGTTTAAAATTTTCATTCTTACTTCTGAGAGTCTTCTTCATTTGATCCTATCCATTCTGTTGATCATGAATGGCTCATATTGCTTTTGTTTGACTGTACATAGAACATAGGAATCACAGTTTTAAAGGATTGGTGCAGAAGCTGTATGTTGCATTACAAGCCTAATGGTATATGAATGTTCCCTTTTACATTTACCACTATAAGTATGGTATTGTGCTGAAATGATGTAATAAACATTTGCAAGACTAATTTGCTTGCATTTCCGTAGTTGTAACCCGTTTTACATGAGGTGTATTAGGCCTTCTTAAGTTATACCCCGGCAACAAGTTACCAGGGTGCAATGTTTCTGACCCATCTGTCCTGTTGTTTTGGTCAGGAAACTGTATAAACGATGTTTACGTTTTAAAGAAACTTTGTTGGTAGTAAGAACATAACTTTTAGATCTGCATATTGGCAGAAATTCTTTAATTTCATAAGGAATTTGCTTCTTTAAAACTTAAAATCTCGGCCATATAATTATATATCATAGTTCTGAACATTTGGTCCGCGCAAATTAAGCAATTGTTTTATCTAAAATAGGTTTTGAAATTACACAAAAGTGTATTGTTTTACAATAAGAATCAACATATTCTGTATTCTGTATAAATTCCTAATGTTTAAGAAAAAAGAATTATTGACGAAAAATATTATTGATTTTATCAAAAGCAATATAGGAACATTATCTTCGCTTACCAAGGCTATTAAATAGAGAAACACAGTGGAGAGTCACACTTGGCTAACGAAGTGATCTGTTTACCTTATTTACATTGCGCGAGAGTGTTTGGAACAGATCAATGGAGCGCGACCAGAGTCAAACCGGATTTAGTTTTGTTTTTTTGAAATGCCTGAATGGTTGAAGTAATGGACTCCTCAAAGAATCCGCAGTTTTAATACAGTAAAGTATAGACAATATAGATAATGGAACGGAATATGGATCGAACAAAGACGAACGATAATGATGGCGAAGACAATCTGGGCGAATGGACTCAGGCAAACAGGTAGATAGGGCGAATGAACCCGATACCGTGAAATTCGGAGCCAAGATTCTCGGTCTTGAACTCAACAAAGCCTACTCATAGACCATGAACCTTGTGCCTTCGTAAAATTTTCACCATCTATAACACCCGTCATATTGAATGCTTCTATTATTCTCACATTATAACCGGTGTGAGATCAATTTGTCCAGTGTAAGACAGCATTGTGAGATTTTTCTGTCATACAGAAAAAAATGTGTAAAGCGTCGTTAATATTGCGAATCTTGGCCCCTCGGTGGAATGTCCTCATTGTTAAAGTGCACGTGAGCTATCCTGATCATTCTGGATTGGCGTCCATCCGTCATTCTGTATATATTTTTTTTTACATGTTTGACTTCTTCTCCAGAACCACCTCGCCGATTTCATAAGCAATATCAAATTTAGTTTCGCATTGCCCCCTAACTCCGTCACTTCCCTAACTCCGTCACTTTCGGGAATCTCCTCGCTGTTTGAAATCAAGTGCGATTATGACGTCATTTTTTGCATGTCAATAATCTTCAATCAAATGTCAACAATTTTACAACGGTTAAATTAAAGAATGTGTTCAAACATAACAAAATTACACCTTGCACATTTTATGCAAGAAAAATTGCGTGAAATCAGCTAACACCTTTCACGGGTGCACTAAAATAACGATATTTCTAACACGCGGGCCTATTTAATTACTTAACGTGGTCAGTCATTTTAAGAGAGGTCACGATGAAACATTTCACATGTAATTTATTTTTTGTTAAGGTCATTAATACATTTTTTTCAGTCCGCAATATCGTTTATGCACTACACTTGATGATAATGTCAAATCGCCCATGCCGTAATTTTTGCCTTATACAGGGTTACAGATACATACGCTATGTCGGTATTTAGAATACGCTACATTTATTAAAAATGTAATTAAAAAAATAAAATAACCATTAATATATTCATAATTGATATGATATATTTCAAATATGTAAGGACAGAAATCAAACGGCATCCATAAATTCTGAGAGGTCATTGTGATTTTTGTTATAAGGGCCCATTTTTTTTATTCTGGCGATGATTTCACTTTGATGAAATGATATACAATTTAAATTGTATACACCGATTTTACTTATAATAACTTGGCCTAGATACAAGTTGAGTACAACAGAGCATCATTAGGTAATGGGAATTTAAATTGGTTATGAATTGGTTATGAATAAAGGGCTAGATCCTCTACTAAAGGGAGATAATTATAAAGAATTAATGAAATTTTGTTCGAATTTCTATACATTAAAAAAAAATTGGTCAGAAAAGCAGTGATTGTGTGGATAAGGTAGTTTAATTGTTTATTTCATGCATATGATTCCCTGGCAGTAGAAACGCTTTCGTTAAGCATTGTAAATAATGAAAACAGAAAAGTAGAATTTGACCACAATCGTGACCATGCTCCTTTAAATCATTTCTCCCGGGAATAGGGTGAGGCCACAATTGGGTTTTTTTTTAGCTTGAAAAAGCCGTTGATCAATTTAGAAAGAGCCAGAACAGAGTTGACGATAGAAAAATTGAAGTCATCGCGTTTATCATAAAGTTTTGCTGTTAGGTTACCATCAATATCCATTTCGATAAACAAGGGCATGCTTTTTGTATGAAGTTTCTAAGGCGAGGCAAGCTACTGATAACAATTTGATAAAACAGGACTATCAAGTTTCGTTTGAAGTCATCTTTTCGTAAGTCAATGCTCGATTCACTGACCTTGTCAGCAAATACAATCTTCCACTGGGTCGCACGTTGACTAACGTTTTTCATACTGATTGTTAGATCATAATTATTCACCTAATTGTCTTCGGACTTTTCCAGTTTTTTTAAATTACGACAAAGAGCACACGGCGGGTGTGACTGGTCAGCAGAGGATGCTTACTCCTCCTAGGCACCTGATCCTACCTCTATCTTTTTAGAGGCCCATGATGATCTGCTTTGAATTTGTATTTCATTTTATGAATTTTTGAGATGGTTGACAGTTTGTTGTTGTCTTTTTTCATTCTCACGATGTACTCACTTTTTAATTTACTGTTGATTTTATCGATATTGTTCATAATATTTAGCAATCAGAAACAAGTTTTTTTAAGATCACTTTCTTTGCTATAAAAAGTACGTCCTTTCCCTTTGCAACCCTAAACAACCCGAAAGATCTGGGCTAAATGCAATCTAACCAGAAGTGATATCCAGTAAACGACCAGATCTCATTATGCAAATGCTATATCGTTCTGAATCGATTGATAGATAAGTGAAAATTATCTACCCCAACAAAAAGGCCGACGGATGCTTTCCGTGGTTAGAGTGGTTAATTTAATTTACTAGCTTGATTCTCTTGGTGTGTCATATCAGAGGTGTTTGCATTATCGTCACATTAGGCACTTCCTCATGCAACATCCAATAGAAACAGGCATCATAATATCTGAATCAAATTTCCGTTTCATTTATTTTGTGTCGTCGAAAACATTTTGGGTGAACACTTTGAACTGTAATTCAGTTCAGATGTGCATATTCGAAGGGAATATTTATTTCATAATGTTTCTGGACTAAATGCCCATTATTTCATTATTTGCATCGTGTGTAGCATGTCAAGTAATACTGGAGAGCTGGGAAATGAACTTGATCACTTGTTTTTATTTTATCATAGGGAAAACAAACAAGAATTGCAAGCTAAATTAACACCAAAGTCTCCAAGCAGTACATTACAGGTACAGTTCAATAAAAGAGGAAGTATTTGCAGAACATGTAACCAACCACGGTTTTTATTAAGATTAATTTAATTATATATTACGTAAAATTGAATATAGTTTTACAAATGCTTGTTTCGTAAAAGAAGAATTTAGAATTTTCACTTTTCACAAAAACACACCAAAAATGTAGTAAAATATATATCTTCTGTACTCCTCTTGCACTGATGAAGTTAAATTTTATTACATGGTTTAGAAAAAAAAAATCAATTTTAAGGCCATGTAGAATTTAATATGAGCATTTAAAATTTGTTACTGTGAGTATCATTTCTGTATCGTTGATTTGTGAGGAAAAGCATTTTTTTTCTTTTTGCTTCAAGATGTTTAAACTGTCATAAAAATATCTATCATCTTTGCAATACACTTTAATTACAGAGTACTTTACTGTGTGCAATGTTTATAAATGGAAATTAAAGTCCTATAATTTGCATTTGATATTTTTTCAAAAACGACATGTTAACTTTAATTTTAAAAACAAAGATTGTAAAGTTTAGTTTTCTTCACTGTATGCAATGCAAATAAATAGAGGTCGTGTTTAAGTTCAATAATAAGCATGTGATATTTTAGCTTTAATGACATGATCATAACAATTTAGTCCTTGGGCGTTATGTGAATTGACAAGGAACTTATATTCTCGTCTTTGCTTTTATTTTAAAACAAAAATTATAGATATAAAAAAAACTAAGATTTACCTGATAGAAGTGTTAAAGATGTGATTATTTTATTTGTAGAAAGCCATAGAGCTAGTAACCAAAGCCGTTGAAGAAGACAAGAACAAAAATTATGAAGAAGCTTTACGACTGTATCAACACTCAACGGAATATTTTATAACTGCCATGAAATGTATGATAATGAATGAAGTCGATTTTTATAGTTACTTTCTAACAATCTATACTGTAGGATGAAAATCATTGAATAAATGGATGAAAATTGAAAAATAATGAAGAATTTTTTCAGATGAAGCTCATAGTGAAAAGGCAAAAGACAGTATCCGGGACAAGTGTTCACGGTATTTAGACAGGGCAGAAAAGCTGCAGCAGTTTTTAAATACAAAAATTGTGGGACATGGAGGAGAATCACTATCAAGAAATGAAGGGTAAGTACATGTTGCAAGTATCCATATTTGAGAAGTACTAGTTAGTAAATCGTATTGCACAGAGTGGTGATAGTGAAAACTCCCATTTTGTGCTTTCATAAGATTTAAAAGTAAATGCATTGAAATCGCATAAGGGTAGCGAATGATTGCAAATAAAGCTGTGCATGCAAAAGCTAAGCAGTTCAATGAAGCTGAAGAAAGATTTGTCTCACTTTTTTTCTTCATATATTGGCTTCAGAAGTATAAAACACGTCTGCTCAAGTGATATTTAAGCTCACCTGAACCGAAGGTCAAGTGAGATTTTCTGATCACCTGTCGTCCGACTCCGTCCGTACGTCTATCCGCCCTTCTGTATGTAAACGTTTCACATTCTAGAACCACCGGGTCACATTTAACTAAACTTAATACAAAGAATCCCTATGGAAATGGAAATCTGAGTTATTTTAATAAATGGCAAACCTTTTGAAAAGGTGGATAATTGCGAAACAGTGTAAATAGGGTGCGCGTCCTTAAATCTTCATATGAAGGTGATAGTGACCTTCATTCATTTATTAGGGTCTTCCGTCTTCAGCGGAAGACCCTTCTATTATTGTAATGTTTCTTTTTCACTTTTCTTATTAGGGTCTTCCGTCTTCAGCGGAAGACCCTTCTATTATTCTATTGTTTCTTTTTCACTTTTCTTATTAGGGTCTTCCGTCTTCAGCGGAAGACCCTTCTATTATTGTAATGTTTCTTTTTCAGGTTTTTAGGGTTTTCCGTTTTTCAACGGAAAACCCTTCTGTTATTCTACTGTTTCTTATTATTATTTTTTTTTTTTATCCGCAAATTTTGTGTAGGCCATTTCTCGTACATTTGTTGTCTGATTGTTATGAAACTTTCAGGGTATGTAGACAATGTTAATATCTAGGGACGTTTTTTTCAAATTTTTAAAATTCACTTCCGGTTATGAGTTATTGCCCTTTAATTGAAAATTGGGGGGTCTTTTGTCCAGAGTTGATCTCGGGAACTACAAAAGATAGTTGCATGAAATTTAGCAGAATTGTTGGTAACATTTTACAGTTTTGCTGGCATGAAAATTTTGGTAAAATGTTTTTTAGTTTTTAAGCTATTTGCCGGTAAAGTTTAAGGTTTTGGGGGGTCTGAAATTTTGTTGCTTTTTGTATAATAACCTTTAAACTAAAAATAATTTGTTAATACATATAGAACAAAAGTTGTTAAGAATAACGAGAGCTTTCATTTAAAATTAAGAAAAAAGGGCTGGCCCCTATAATTAGGGGTCAGCAGCTCATACACGTATTTTTCTGATAGCAAAAATTGTTATCATTTTATGAAAAAAAATTAATTCAGTTATTGTTAATATATTAAATAATGTCATTTGGTATCAAATTTAAAAAGTTCTGTGCCCTATTTTTTTCAAATTTCATAAAACAAATATGCGTGAATCGTACATGAACGAGTTAATTTGTCTACATAGACACACAAGCGAACAAATGCCGTTTTAAGGCCCAGGCATTTACTGCATTACATTGTGTTGCGTCTTAGATAAATTGTTGTGATTCAATTTCATTTTTTTTTCATCTAGGCTATATCATTTATGAATTCAACTACTTTTTTAACACGTTCTAATCGGCCACGCAGAACAAATGTTTGCAATGTTTGTCGCGGACCCGCGAATGTAAACAGTAACGAACGGCATTGTAGAAAAGAGAGAGCGTAATGCAGAAGATAAGTTGTGCATTTTTCGGTTTACACATGCATTTTCAAGTTACTGTGAAACAGATGAACATGCACAGGGAACAATACTACATATTTGTATAAGGAGGGATATATTCTCGTGTGAATCGTTTACGAGGAAATTCTGACAGCCACACTTCTGTCGACCATGTCGACGGATGTTTATGTTTCCATTGATCAGCCGTTGATAAGCTACGAGTAATAAAGGGGAAAAGATGGACATTAAAGTGTGTGATCTATGTGGATGTTACTGAAGAAGGTGAGGCTTTTTATTCCTTTTAAAGTTTCTTGTCTATAGTGGTTAAAATGTCAGCATGTTAACTGGTTAACATTTAGTCTATAGATGTACATGTAAGTACGTGCACACTGTCACTGATGTATGTTATTTTTCTAGTCCAGACAATATAAATCCTTTTAACAGAATTGAATCCCAAATGTTGTACCTTTCACTTGTTTTTTTCTCCTTTTTACCAGAATTTTGTGTAAATTACAATTCAATTTATTGACAAAATCCACATGTGGCGAAAGTCATACATACAGTATACAAATATACATGTAGTTGGTACTGTACATAGATTTTCTTATGATATGTCCATCGCGTATGAATTTACAAATATATCTTGATGATTAAACATTTGCTGGGTTAAGAATTTTATAAGAATTACAGAGTTAGATGTTTTGTTATGGTGTGGGTGTTTGTTTACTAACGTGTAATTTTTTACATTGTTTACTGGATGTTTAGACTTGCTCGAGGTTCATTGGTGACTGGAAAGGATGACCAAATTTATCTATTTAAAAAAAAATTAGATTGTGAATTTTCAAATCAAAATTCAAAGCAGGGTCTAATTAGAAACATATGATCATATTCTTGTGCGGAAGACTCCAAATGTAGACATAAATACCCTGTAGACATACATGTAACATCAAGTAAATAAAATTGTATACTTCAGACTTCAGAGTTAAAACATGACTAAAAAGTCTTTAATATTTTTATGATGCCGATCAATGTATCATTAGAGAGGTTTAGCAGACCAACGGGTAACCGGTACATGTACTTGTACATGTAGTTTACAAGTTAGAACTATGCGTACCACTCTACCAGTTCACATAATTTTTCTTGTTTAGCAGTTTTGATATGTACTTGAATTGTCCTTGTTAATGTTTAAAATGTAATTTTTCATTTATATTCTCTTTTTTTAATCTGACTACTGGCAGTACTGGCATGCCAGCAGTTCTTGTCAAGGACCATTTCTCGCTGGTGCAATGTTACATCATATTTTCGTATATAATTTTATGTGTTGATAAAATGACGTAACAATGCACTGATGAAAAATGGTACTCAACGATAACTGATCGCACGCCAATATTGGTTAATTACAGACAAAAACTGAAGGTTGCAAGTGTTATTTTTTATTGAACACCATTGTTTAAAATAACTTTTTATATATGTGACGGTCAGACCGGTTTAAATACCAGTGTTCAGTTGGTAGAGCACCTGACTAGAGATTCAGGGGGACCAGGTTTAATTCCTGGTTTGGTCCTTCATTATTTCTCCCATCCTGTTACAATATTAAGGCTTGGACGTTTCTGTACTTAGCCGATTCGGTACATATCACTATACATGAGATGCGATACGATACATATCACAATACATTGCAACTAAATGAAAACATGAATAAGGGTTAAAAATTTATTCAATCTGTCGATGTATTACCGCATGTCCAAAGTTATTTTGATATATTTAAAATGAGCGTTGCACAATTTACAAATTACTTAAGTCTCATATACACTACTTTTTCATTAACAAGTAATCCAAAAGTTGTCCACACTCCAGATTTAGCTTCCTAACAGGTTTGACAACTTAACGAGGTTTTCCGCCATCTTTGTACTCTCATATTAGGCGCGCAGACTAAAAATAGCCGATATATGAAGCTCAGATATTTTTGGAAAATAAAAAAAAGTCCGCATAGGTATCGTAATGTATTAATGGTAAATGTAACAATCCAAATATCGTCAAAATAAATACCGTGGTGCATCGGTGGATCGTTCCATCCCTATACAATATTGGTGTTGTAACCAACCCCTGGAACTGACAGGTTAACTCCTGCCAGGGGAAGAGCCAGGGGTGATCTTTGAGGGTGAAGATCATTTAAAGGGGGGGGGGGGATGTGACGGTCAGACTGGTTTGAATACCGGTGCCAGATACATGTAGCTCAGTTGGTAGAGCACTTGACTAGAGATTCAGAGGGCAAGGTTCGAATCCCAGTCTGTTCTGTCATTATTTCTCCCATCTTGTACATATATATCAGATCTATTCAAGTCAGTGTCAGCTACATTATGCATAAACAATTTTACCCGCTCCTAAACCACAAACTTTCTTATTAGTGGATTCAGCTTACCGCTGATTGGCTGCTGTTGCAGCAGACTTATAATATATGCACGCACAAAACACAATGAACTTATCAGAGAATGAAAAATTCATCGAGTTACTTTCAACTGTTGGAATTTGGGTATTTTTTATAAATGTATACTTGTGACAAAACATATGATTATGTGGTACATACAGCTGTAGCTTTATGAAGAAAATTTGGGTTAGACATATATATCTACCATGCAAGTAAATGATATTTACTAAAACTTCCAATTTATGACGCACGAAATATACGCTACTTTTATAAACTTAAGATTGACATACATGTAATGTAACACATTCTGTGAAAAATAATCTATTAAAAATTCTTCATTAAGTTTACTCATACATGTTTTATGCTTATTACACATAGTATTGTTTTAAAAAAATGTAATTTAAAAGAAAAGAAACCAAAACCCTCGCCAAATTTATTTGCAAAATAAAAACACGGTAGAATTGATAAAACATGGTATACCAGAAGGAAATACATGTACTTTGACGCTGTTCAGATGGGTAATATTCCTTTGTAATTTTCGAATTGAAATGCTTGACTGTTGCACTACAAGAAATAAACTCAGCTCTCTCTCTCTCTCAAACTCTCTCTCAATCTAATAAGTGTCTATACCTAAGAATTTTTTTTAATATTATATTATGACTTGATATGCAAATTTTTGATCCTGTACTGCCTAAATGTTATGTCATGTATTGGGATATGTAATACTTATTACACTGCATGGTCAGTGTATTTTTTCCAGAAATAATATGCATATGTTAATGTAAACACAGCTATTACTAGTACATGTATGTAAAAACAGCTAATTATTTTTTTTTTTATTTCAGCTCAAAACGAACTCTTGTTCCGACATGGCACCACATTGCTTTTACCTGTTGATTCTTGTGGGTCAACTCTTGAGATTAACCTGTCACCTCTATCCACATGCATATTCCTTGTGTTCTACAGACTTTTTACCGGTAATTCAAATTAAATCGGATAATGCATGAACAATAATGGAACTTTATGAAAGCATCATCCCATGTTGTGGTTTGTGTTTGATAAGAAATTATGAAAAACAAAATTAAGGCTATTTAAAGAAATTCATAATTGTTGTGAAAATTTGTTTTTCAATAAAAGTATGCAATTATGTTTCCTTTATTTTTTATTTTATAAAGGTATTTAGATGTGTTTACATAATTGAACCCCCCCCCCCCCCACCCCACCCCATCCAATTGTCTGCATTAAGATTACATTTAGGATATGTAAATGTACATTTGACTTTGAAATAACATCTGCTATGATAATTACTTTTGAAATGAACAAGAAACAACCTATTTCTACCTTTCTAAGGTATATGTATGCATAAAAAAAGGAAAAAAACATGTCAAATTTTGAACATTTTTCATGGAAATCAACTCTGTCTCCACCTACCTGGGTGTTTGAATTTTATTTTAATTTAAGGCAGATATCTAACTTGTAGGTTGTATCTTACTGTTTTAGCATGGTTAGAAGGAGACTAGAAATCAAAATAGATTAGATATTCACTAAATATGATTGTTAGCTTACTTTTTTTCATAAAAACAAGAAATCACAAGCAGGACAGCTGTCTATTTGTTAATTAAAATGGTGTAAATCATAAAATAAACAAATAATTAGGATCAAATTTTAGAATCATCGATGATTGTTTTCAAATATGTGTGAGATATGACTCAAGGAAATTGCCATAAGTTTCATAAAATTAGGTAAAACATTTTTAACCATGACTTTTTATGAAAATCAAAAGATGGGGGGGGGGGGGGGGGGTATACATGTAAGGATATTTCTAAGTGATGTGAAGCTTTTATCATGATTATATAATGTAGATGCATGTTGTATTGAATAAGGTTTCTTTTCAAAGGTGGTTGAACAACAGTTGACCTCTAAAAGGTCAGGTAAAGATGTTTTACTATGGAGAACCCTGTAAATCTGTGTTTACTAATGGAAATTGGAAATGGGGGGTTCACTTAAATGGCCATATTTTTATTAAACCTCAATGGAATTTGCAATATGTGGTATTCTTTTTCTCAGAATTGCATTAGCTTTCTTATTCTAAGACAAACCGTCTTTTCATAAAATGTTAGTGTACTAATAGCAGTTAAAGGTACATGTACAAGGAATAGTTTCGGATAAAGAACCGTCAATATTTTTGTAAAATTGATAGTGACTGTACTTGAAGATTTACCAGTGTTGCGTAGATTCATGAAATGAATTTTAATGTTTATCAATAGTTAATGGGATGTCTCTTGTTGGAATTGGTAAGGCCTAAAAAAAAAATAGTGTGTTTAGGGTAACACTAATGAAAAAATTAGGTTAGGTAGGTGGGGATTTTTTTTTATTTTATCTATTTTTTTTGCCTGAATCCTAAGAATGTTTGTTTGTTTCATATTTAAAAACGTATTTTTTATTGGAAATAAGATAAAATTCACAGTCGGATAAAATCAGGCATCTAAAAATGGGAGGATCGGGCCATTTTTGTAGGTTAGGTCGGGTTACCCAAAACACACAACTTTTTTTTTTTAGGCCTAAGCAATATTAAGGCCCCTAATTTTAAGTACATGAGAAGCAGTAATAAATTGTGAAACTTGCGGCTTTGACTGTTGTGTTGCCTTTACACAGTGAAATTGAAGGTTACAAACTGGAGGTTATATAACATGAAATGGAGGTGGATGGGATATTATATGCCTATTTAGTATCTACTGGGTATGAGGACAATAGCAAGTTTATTGTCCCTCAAGACAGCAACTATTTCATGAGGCAAAGCCAAGGGAAATAGTTGCTGTGGGGTGGGACAATAAACTTGCTTTTGTCCAGATAGTCAGTTAATTGGTATATTATTGTACCGAAGAAAACTTTATTTGTCAGCGATGCAGAATTTCTTGATGATAAACAAATTAGAGTTATCAAACTTTGTATTTAATGCGGTGATCTGATTAGGTCAGAGGTGTTCCGAGTTTAAAAAGGAGGGAAATCAAATTCTGCTGATGAATGGTTTTGATGACTATTCACCATGGGCAGATACCATGGATACTATTTCAAATTAGATAGAAAGCAAGTTTGTGTGGGCGCCTTCTAGTGATCAGTTTGTCCGTCTGTCCATCCGAGATCGCTTGACCGGAGCATAGCTTCTCTCCCCTTGGCCCAATCTGGCTCATACCTCATCCACAGGGTTCCTTTGGGTTAAGGATGTGCAGTGACCTTGAACCATGTTGTTAGGTATAAGGTTAAGGTCATAGTAGAATTACATATATAAAATCCTTGTCTGGGGCATATCTTCTCTCCCTTTGGTCCAATATGGCTAATACTCACAGACTGTCTCTATTGTTAATCGATGTGCAGTCACCTTGCATGAAAATTCTAGGTAAAGGGTGAAATATCATATCGGATCATGCAAAAATCCTTTTTTCAGAACATACATACTTTCTACTAACCCCTATAGGGCTCAGACTTCACATAAGCAGAGCTTTTGAGTAAAGGGTGTGTAGTGACCTTGAACCTATTTTCAAGGTAAACTGTGAAGGTCATAGCAGAATTATATTTAAAAAATCCTTGTCTGGAGTACATCTTCTCTCCCTTTGCTCCAATCAGGCTCATACTTCACCCACATGATGCCTTTGATCAAAGGATATGCAATGACCTCTAATGATATTTGTAGATCAAGTGTCAAAGTCATATCAGATCACACAAAAATCCATATTTTAAGAGCATATATATACTCTCCTTTTAGCCCCTAATTGGCTAATATTTTGCCTAAACAGAGCTTATTGGTTAATGGCGTGCAGTGACCTTGAACCATGTCAATGTGAAGGTCATAGCAGATCTTAATAAAATTAGTTTTAGACAGTAGAATATTTCCCGGATATGCTTAATCTTGGTCAGATTGAACAAAAATGCCTATATGTTAGGGGCAATGAAATTGAATTAGAAGTTCTATGCCAGCTGGAATAATTTCAAGTTATAGGTCAAGGTCAAAGCAAAATTCTCTAAAATAACATCAGCGGGGCCCTTTGAAATGTTCACCATTTCAATGTTGTCTGGTTCATAGTAATTTTAAATAAAAATATTCACAGAGGAATAATAGAATTAAGTAAACTATACATCGATAAGTTTCTGACAATTGATGATGCAACAAGCGCATAGTACGAAAGGTCAACCCTTTGAAAAGCAGTGTAGAGGAAATGTTGCTCGGAATTATGTTTTAAACAAAATTGATTTTTTACGGAAATTTTAATTTTGCATTCTGGGTCAAGAAATTAGATGTTAGTTCCAGATAAAGTTAACTTTTACCTAAAATGAAGTCAAATTTGTTAAGTCGTACTTAAACACATTCTGATTTTTTTGTTAACTCGGTCTTGAAATGGTTATGTTTTTTGTTAATTTGTACTTAAAACCATTCGGATTTTGTTAAGTCATACCAAGAATCATTCGATTTTTAAAATCTTTTTTGTACTTAAGTTACTTTTGTCATTAGATTAAGAACACTGCTTCTTAGAGGTACTTCTAGCATTACTTTCGACATCAGCGGAAAACCCACTCGTTGCTTTGCAACGAGCTTTGCTCTAGTTTTTTTTTCTTTTTCTTTTCTTTACAATTTTTGTGCAGAAGATTTCTCGGAGAAGGGTGGTCCAATTTTGGTCAAATTTTCAGCATCGATCTATTATTATATAAACTTGATACGCTTTTTTTTATTTTGTAAAAATCACTTCCGGTTCGGACTTATCCGCCATTTTGTCATTTTTTAAAAAGTTCTTGTCCAGGTATTTCCTCAAAAACGAGCAATGATGGAAAGCTGAAATTTTCAGGAATGATAGAGGACATGAACGTCTAGCCGCACGAGGAAAATCATTGTCCGGAAATTCCGAGTACGGAAGCTAGCTGGGGTCAAAATATAGGACACGTTTTTGACGAAAACGTCTTGTCCACGCATCTCCTCAAAAACGAGCAAAGATAGAAAGCTGAAATTTTCAGGAATAATAGAGGACATGAACGTCTAGCCGCACGAGGAAAATCATTGTCCGGAAATTCTGAGTACGGAAGCTAGCTGGGGTCAAAATATAGGACAAATTTTTGACGAAAACGTCTTGTCCACGCATCTCCTCAAAAACGTCCAAGATAAATAGCCTGACATTTTCAGGAATAATAGAAGACATGATCGTCTAGCCTCCCGAGGAAACTCATTGTCCGGAAATTCCGAGTACGGAAGCTAGCCGGGGTCAAGATATAGAACACACTTTCGATGAGTTTTCATTGTCCACACATCTATTTTAAAGCGAGAAAAGATAGATAGCTGAAAATTTCAGGAATGATAGAGGACATGATAGTCTAGCATCACGAGAAAAATCAATGTCTGGAAATTCCGAGTAGGGAAGCTAAATTTTAAAACTCATATTAAATGTGTTATACTGAC
The DNA here is from genome assembly GCF_025612915.1 of Magallana angulata. Lineage (NCBI taxonomy): Eukaryota > Metazoa > Mollusca > Bivalvia > Ostreida > Ostreidae > Magallana > Magallana angulata. Next base: position 55,441,837 of record NC_069116.1, on the reverse strand, counting down.
CTCCGACTAATTTTAAAGCATAATATCTAAGTTGCACTTACAGTTCTGCGTCTGATGACATCTTTTTCGAATTGATTGGATAAATTATAAATTTTTTTAAAATTTTAAATTTAATTAAATCGTAATAAAATGACCCCAGACTAATCTTAAAACATAATATTTAAGTTGCGCTTACAATTTTGTGTCCAATGAAATTTTTCTCGAATTAATTGGATGAAATTTAATTTTTTTAAAAATTTAAAATTTAATTAAATCGTGTTAAAATGATCTCAGACTAATTTTAAAACATAATATCCAAGTTGCACTTACAATTCTGCGTCTGATGACATCTTTTTCGAATTGATTGGATAAATTATAAATTTTTTAAAAATTTTAAATTTAATTAAATCTTAATAAATTGACGTGAGACTAATTTTAAAACAAAATTTTTAAGTTGCGCTTACAATTTTGTGTCCAATGAAATTTTTCTCCAAGTAATTGGATGAAATTTAATTTTTTTAAAAATTTAAAATTTAATTAAATCGTGTTAAAATGATCTCAGACTAATTTTAAAACATAATATCCAAGTTGCACTTACAATTCTGCATCTGATGACATCTTTTTCGAATTGATCGAATGAATTTTAAATTTTTTAAAAATTTTAAACTCATTTAAATCGCGTTAAAATGACCTCAGACTAATTTAAAAACATTTTATCTAAGTTGTGCTAAGAATTCTGCGTCTAATGACATCCTTCTCGAATTGATTG